>NC_134485.1:365522232-365669732 GCF_040206685.1 Ascaphus truei
GTCAGTGTGAGCAGTGTGTGTCAGTGTGAGCAGTGTGCAGTGTGTCAGTGTGAGCAATGAGCAGTGTGTCAGTGTGTGCAGTGTGAGCAATGAGGAGTGTGTGTGCAGTGTACAGTGTGTGTGCCGTGTGTGCAGTGTGAGAAATGAGCAGTGTGTGTGCAGTGTGCAGTGTGTGTGCAGTGTGTGTGCAGTGTGTGTGCAGTGTCAGTGTGTGCAGTGTGAGCAATGAGCAGTGTGTGTGCAGTGTGAGCAATGAGCAGTGTGTGTGCAGTGTGTCAGTGTGTGCAGTGTGAGCAATGAGCAGTGTGTGTGCAGTGTGTCAGTGTGTGCAGTGTGAGCAATGAGCAGTGTGTGTGCAGTGTGCAGTGTGTGTGCAGTGTGTCAGTGTGTGCAGTGTGAGCAATGAGCAGTGTGTGTGCAGTGTCAGTGTGTGCAGTGTGCAGTGTGTGTGCAGTGTGTGTGCAGTGTGTGTGCAGTGTGTGCAGTGTGTGTGCAGTGTGTGTCAGTGTGGGCAGTGTGAGCAATGAGCAGTGTGTGTGCAGTGTGCAGGCAGTGTGAGCAATGAGCAGTGTGTGTGCAGTGTGCAAAAAAAAAAAATGTAAAAAAAAAAAAAAAATTTTAAAATTTTTTTTTTAAAAACGGGAGCCACGGGAAAACCGCGTTATAACCGAATCGCGGTATAACGAGGCGCGTTATAACGGGGTTTACCTGTATATACATATATATACATACATATATATATATATATATATATATATATATATATATATACATATATATTTATATACACACACATACATATATGTCTATACATATACACACATTAATTTATATCTATATATATATACATATACATTTATATATATATATATATATATATATATATATACATATATATACATATATATATATATTATATATACATACATATATACATATACACACACACACACACACACACACACACACACACACACACACACACACACACACACACACACACACACACACACATTGATTGATATATATATATATATATATCAATCACAAGTAATATTTTTATATGCTATACGGTGGAGGGTTTTTAGTCACCTTTTCACCCACCATAACTTAAATAATGTGTGGTGAAGTCCTACTCATGTCTCAAATTGCAAAAACAAGTAAAACCAACCCACAAGGTCGAAACAGTCTGTCTGTGAGTTGGTTTATTGGCTTTGCATCTCATCCCAGACCATGTTTAAAAGATGTGTTTAAAGCAGCATGCATTGGCTTAAGGGTTTTCCATGTAATGTGGTCTTGAGACAAAAGGTGACACAGTGTGCTCATGGGCATGTCATTTCCCAGAATCCCTTGCTGCAGTGGAAGCACTGTATGATGATATGTAGGATGATATATAAATATTACTTGTGAGCACATTCACATGTCTTAGACAGGTCTGCAACCCTGCTTTTCGCACACGACTGGGTGATTCCCTGACAGTGAATATATCAGTGATACCATCTAAAGAAACCTTTACATGAATGTTTCATTTTTTTATATCTTGTAAGTGGGCATTGTTTACCCCTTCTTTAATATAATAAATTCTGTTTTTGGTAATGCACTTGGGTATGCACGGTTTATATATATATATATATATATATATATATATATATATATATATATATATGTGAAAAAAAGAGGAGAGAGCGTTGTAAAAAGGAGGGGAGGGGAGGGGGGGAAGAAATACACTCACAAAAGTAAAAACAATTAAGGCAATTTGTGATTAAATAACCACCATCCAGTTTTTCTGCAACAGAAGTCCACCGATCGAAGCTCCCTCAGAGCTGTAGGGCTGCTACCAGTAAACCGGAGATGTCATCACAGGAACAATTCATCTGTATAAGTCCCAGAGATTGCCTCCAACACTTCAATGGCCGCAATACTGACTCGCGCTCAAAGCGGCCTCCTCGTGCGCATGCGTGAAGTCGTAATGACGCAATGACGCGATAACGTTCCCTGACGTGTTTTGCACCAGACGCCGACTTTGTCAAAGGGCTAGCCACTAGCCTTTTGAGAAAGTCGCCGCCTGGTGACGAAACGCGTCAGGGAACGTCATCGCATCATTACGACTCCACGCATGCGCACGAGGAGGCCGCTTTGAGCACGAGTCAGTATTGCGGCCATTGAAGTGTTGGAGGCAACACTATATTTTTTATATATATACTAATTTCATGGTTTGGTATATCATTTAGATATTTTCCTATATGAGTTTAGATTTGATATGTTACAGGATATATGAGTCCCTTGGGTCTGGCAATGTCTAGTACTTAGTCACACATATGTATAATCAATCTCCTTCAATTCAATGAGGCAATAGTTTTTATTAGGCACTTTTAGAGTGTATTGTTAACAATTGTATTGAGTTTTAAGCATCAACAGCTGATGAGGGGCGTTCTGTTGATTAAGCAGCATTGGTTCGTGTATATAAATAGCGGACGTATCCCTTCTCAGTATCGCCCTTTGAGAAAGTCACCCGCCGAGTGACGAAACGCGTAAGGGAGCGTCATTACGTCAGACGCTACGACATTACGTCATTATACAGCGCAGAGAACAGACCGAGACCTGCGCTGGTGCTACGGAGGCTTGAGGAATACAGAGCCACATTTTCCTGAACTCTCTAAGGACGTTTTATACCCGTTGGCCTCTCTATTAGCTGGGACGCGGACCCATCCTGTTCCGAGACCGGACTGCATTAAGGACACCAAGCGAGAACCGGATGGTGGTGATTATAATCACACAATGCTTTTTTGACTTGTACCCTTGTGAGTGCATTTTAACCACCCCCCTTACCCCCCTTCCCCTCATTAAATTACCTTTTTACGCTATGGGACGTGCGCTCTCTCCTCTCTTTTTCTTATATATATATATATATATATATATATATATATATATATATATATAAAAACCACCTTGTTTAAAAACAAAATCATTAGCAGGTGTGTATCTGTGACACACATAGACACAGACACGCACCCTTAGTGATACAGTCCTGTAATTAAATCTGCTTATCCCGATCAACGTTAGCAAATAATGTGCTATTGTGGGGAAAGAATCTACTGCTAGTTATGACTGATGACCGCTTCTATATTAGGCTACGCTTATAGTGCCGGCGACGTAACGGTCGCTGAAAAATCAAATAGAGATGACTTCCAGCGATCGCGACCAATCCGTCGCGTCGCGCTAACTATAAGCGCACGCGGCGGCAATGCATTTGATTTGCCGCAACGTCGCGTCAGTGTCGCCGGCTCTATAAGCGCAGCTTTATAAAATATTCATATAGAAATAAAGGAAGGGATATTTTCTAAATCACATTTTTCTTGAGAGAGAGAGAGAGAGAGAGAGAGAGAGAGAGAGAGAGAGAGAGAGAATATGAAGTACAGTAGTACTAGTATTCTGTGTTTAGAAATAAAAAAGTGGTGTAACTCCCTAGTGTAATTACACTTTGACCACCGATGTTAGCTATAAAACAACGAATCTTCATTATTTGCTCCTTAAGATAAACCAAATCAATGCTGGATGAGCCTGCAATGACTAGGGTTAACATGTACTGTAGGATGTAAACAAATTATATATAATTTAAAAAGTTCTCCACACAAATAAAGCAGAGTCTTGATTCTAACCATCTGTCACATGAATGACTGCAGTCATGCATTGTGCTTTGAGTCGCCAGTTTCGAATTTCTTATTACATGAATGCGACATGCCAGCGCCTCATGAAATTAATAAGTAATAATAAATGCAGAACCCTGCAATGTTTGTTGAACATAACATTTTTTTTAAATTTCTCTGCAGATCTAAACAGTATTATTAAAAAGACGACAACAATTACATGAACCAGTCAATATAATCCATTACCTGTATATTTCCTCTTTGCCCGCCTTTCCTTGATCAGTAGGAATAAGCCACCCACCATCTGCTAGCTGTACTCCATTTCCAGACAGAAGAGAGTGCTTTGTGAAATAATCTGAGCAGTGAAACTGAAAGGTCGCTGCAGTCTCACTGTTAACTCCAAGGAGGTTTTTCACAACACCATACCTGTATAACTAAACAGAAAGAGGGCTGGTAATTGTAACCTACATTTTGGGTAACAAATCAAATGATCAAAAGGAGATGTAAAAGTACAAATCACTCAAGCGGTGTCACATTCATTCATTCATGTAAAATAGGTTTTGTCTTCTCTAGGTTGAACAACGTGTGATATACACAAATCCGAGAGGTTCCAATCATGAGCTGGAAACGCTTCTGGATATTTTGTGTACTTTGTATCATGGAGGGTTTTGTTACTTTTACCATTTGGATCAATAGCGTCTAAAAGCTATTTTAAAAAACAAACAAAAACACGGTCTCCCAAGCTTAATTATACAAGCTGCTTAATGCAGTAGGTTATTGTGTAAAAGTAGCATGGCAGAGGAACCTGTTAATTTCCCTTTCTTCCTCCCACTTTGCTACAACTTATCAAAAGTCATGTTATAAATACATGTTTCTGATCAATTTATAATCATCACACTACTCTGCTAATTCTTATGTTGAGATAATTAAGCCTGTTCCCTCCATGCTCTTGTTATCAAAGAAGTTAATGCACTATAAACCGGCCCGTCGCTAGGTGGTAAGCTAGGGGCAGCATGTCACTGGGAGCGGCAAAAACAATGTTAGTTAAACGCTTGGCTGGCGACGCCGTTTTACTGGCAGGTGGACGGAGAACATGGCCTTGTTTTTCATTCATAATCCTCCTTAACCGCTGGGATCGTGTGCAGTGTAGCACGATCCTCGCAGTTGCTATATGTGTTGTGACACATGCGAGTCGGTGCGTGTGTGTCGTCGTTCAGTAGTTGTATGTTGGAACGGCAACAAACTGAAGCAAGCGATTCAGACGATTTATTTTCAGGCCCAAAAACGAGTTTCCGTAAACGTCTCTCTGGAGCAGCATCCAGAAAAAAAGCAGGTACTAAGAAGGCTATAGTTCAAAGTCAAGCAGGCAGTCTTTCAAAATATAACAAAAACACAGCAAGCCAAAGCATGTCGGATGCAATTTATCCAAATACAGATGCAGTGTCTTTGCAATCTACCTCTCTGTCCAAAGAATATGAGGAAAGCGAATCTGTTGGTGAATTAGTATCGCCTGATGATGATGATGATGATGATGATGATGATGATGATGATGATGATGATGACGATGATACCGAGTATAGAGGTGAGGGTGCAGATGCGGAATGTATTGATGAAATATCTGGTATTCTGTATGATGATGATAATATATGATGATAAGTACCCCACTATCACCTGATTGTCTGAGTGAGTGCACAACCCTCTTTCTATTCTGTATGATGATCCATACAAATAGCAGAAAGGATCAATCCGGTCACAAATCGGCTCCCTTTGCCTTCATCTATGAGGATTCCGTCTGTATTTCATGTATCCTTGCTCAAACCAGTTGTCCAGAATGCACATACGGTTCCAGTCTCTCCTACTCCTTCTCATATGGTGCAAGGCCAACCCGAGTACGAGATACAATCCATTCTGGACTCAAAGTTCTCTAGAGGATCTTTACTTTATCTGGTACACTGGAAGGGTTTTGGGCCAGAAGAAAGGTCATGGATCCTGAGCCACCGGGTTCACGCTAACAGACTGGTTCGCCTCTTCCACCTCAAATTTCCGGACAAGCCGTCTTGGAGTCGCCCGGAGGTTGCTGCTAGAGGGGGGGGGGGGGGGGGGGGTAGTGTGAGGATTCGCCATCCTGATGGCCGGAACTCACCGTGTCAGCCTTCTACATCTGGCACTCAAGAGTTGCGGTCTCACGGCAGTTCCACTACACGCGCGTAGGCGACGCGAGATCAGCCTGCCTCTCCAGATCCGCCTCCAGTCTCCGTCCCAGCTCCAAAGATGGACATGCACGGCGCGCTAGTGACGTGCGTTCGAGTCGCTATCCCTTGACGTCAGTGACACGCGCAAGACAGGTTTCCCCTGGACCCGCCTCCAGGCTCCGTTCCCGTTCGGATGACGGCATGCGCGGTGCGCGATCGGATCGCCACTTCCTGACGTCAGTGACGCGTATGGGACGTAGCTCCACCCCCAGACTTAATCGGGCTGCACAATAGGGCGCCCCTGCGTGACCCAGCAGCCGATTCGCGCGTTCCATCTCGTCCCGCCCCACTTCCCATTGGAGGGAGGTTCCTTAAATACCTGCTCAGCCCAGACACTCATTGCTGAGCATAACCTAGTGTGTGACGCCGTGCCTTGCTGCATTCTCACCTTGATCATACTATTCCCTGCCTTGTGCCTTGCCTGCCTTGTTCCTGATCTCCCTGCTGCCTGACCCTGCTTCGCTCACTGGACTCCGCTTCTCTCCAACTAGACCCGGCTTATGTACGACCATCCTGATCTCTACAACTCTGACCTTGGCTACTCACAGCGACTACTCTCCACTCTCCTATCCAGACCTTGGCAAAGTACCGCAATGATCCGCTACTCTCCAATCCAGACCTGGCAAATACAACGACTACTCTACCTTCCGTACTCCTGACCCAGCTAGCAAGACTAATCTACATCCTAGGCGCGCCCGCGTGGCTGTGGGTTGGCGTTTCTCAATTCCCTACCTCAGCACTGCGGTCGCGCTTCGTTTGTGGTGAGCTACGCGGTACACTGCCTTCTCTTCCCCAACGCTTTTACCGAGGGCCCTCTACGCTCTGCTCCAGTCATGCCTACAGCAAGCTCACGTCTCAAACCTTTATCACTTTTGGTTCCCCATCTGTGGAAATCCCTACTCCAATAATCATGTACAGCTATCTATTATATGTATTTGTTATGGGTTAAAATAGGAGTAACACTATTTATCCATTTCCTGTTATTGATCTATTGATTTTTTTATTTCTCATTGATGTATACCCCATTTAAGACACTTGTATGGGGTCCTTAGTCACCCCTCCTGATGAAGTTACAACGGTGACGAAACGTGTCGGGACATGTGACTTTACTCTGTTGTGCCTAATGTCGGATGATCTGATGTCATCACACATTGACAGGGAGACACCACAGTAAAGACTCAAAGCAAGTGCAGCTTGTGCACAAGGATTCAGAGACTGAGAACTCAGGGACTTTCTCACATTGACTGTCCGTGTATCCGGTGTCTCTGTATACGGAGAATCACTGTGAGCTACGGGGATTTTATTCTCCTGTAAAAGTCTAGTAAATTTCAGCAGCAAAGATCCAAGAGACTCGGTTTGAAGGAAAAAAAACTGCAGCAACCTCAGGTTATAGTTTGTGTGATGAAGACCAGATGAGGTCATTTTACACTTATTGGAGAGGTACTGCATTATACACACAAAGTGAGTATACAGAGATTTATTGATATTGGGACTATTATACCATATGTGCCGCTTTCCCAATTTTGGGAATCTGTGATTGAACTATTAAAAGCTAAGGTTATTGTACCTCTCCGGGAAGCCGGCTATTTAGGATTTTAACGCTCTGAAGCAAATTAAGAGACACTGTGGCAGCCCCACAATTACCCTAATCTTATGTGAGATTCACATATGTTGCTTTGACAAAATCATTGTGAATATCACTTTTGTCTTAACAAGTGAGCATCGTCTTTTTATGGATTAAAAGAACAATTTTTGTTATTTTTATCGTGGAGCGTGCATTTTTCATTTTTAATCAATTTTTTGGGGATGTGGTCCATATTCAGGAGAGCAGACCTTTTGACTCCGCAATATATTTTCTGGATTTATCTACAGACTATTTTTAAGATTTATTTTTATTCTGTTTATCCTGTCCTTTTGATGTTTTCACATTACACATTTATATAAGTGCACTTCTTATTCATATTATATAAACAATATATATTATTAATAAGCAATTTAGTCACATTAAATACACTCAACATTTTATTACATTGATTTTTTTAACTGGTTAATTGTTTATAATATTGACCCATAACACTATAGTAATTACACTTAGTTTACATTGTGGTTAAGTTGAAGCGCTGACCTTTTTCCTCTTTTTTTTTGCTTTTGTACATATATATGATTTTTTTAACAAAAATATTAATATGAACATTATGACAAAAGTACACCTACAATATGCGCTGTTAAATTCTATATAAAATCATACCTGCTCCTTTGAATACACCGTGGGCCGTTTCCCTTGCACTGCCGATAGAAGCGGGATTCTGTTTGCAGAAGAGGTTCTCAACAGATACAGTGAGCCTAGCTGTGGTTTAATTTTCTGTCTCTGTTTCTTCCGAATTCTCATTTCCTGCACGTCTCTGCCACAGCGAAGATTTGAAATCGTTTGCAAAAAATCTTTCGGGGAAAAAAAAATGTAAGTCAGAATTGACACTAATTTGTAAAACAACAAATGATAGTTAAAGCAAATAGGCGGAAGTTTCAATTAAAAATACACACACACACGCTTAAGTTATCGTGGGTAAAAAAAAGTGACAAAAACCCTCCACAGTAAAGCATATACTGTAGCAAATGGAAATATTACAGTATGCTCATTTGCATGTCTTAGACAGGTCTGCAACAATGCCTTTCACCATTATCAACCAGCACACAGTGCTTCCACTGCAGCAAGGGATTATGGGAAATGACATGCAAATGAGCACAGTGTGCTCATTTGCATGTCATTTCCCAGAATCCCTTGCTGCAGTGGAAGCACTGTGTGCTGGTTGATAATCTGTGATCATAATCACAGATTATTCGCTGTGTGTTTTAAAGATTTGTATTCTTATAATTGCGTTCATCAGTGCACAGCATATTAAATCATTAGAAGATTGTGCACTTTTTCTTCTGTTTTTATAGCTTTATCCTGTGGATCTAGATATGGTATATCCTCTATAGAGCTGCCATAGATCTCTGGTGTTGAACCATTCAATCTGTTCTTGAAGAAATCCCCAACAAACCATCTTTTGGGACATTAATCTTTTTGCTACTGGACTCCTCCTCCATACATCTGTATTTAGCGCGTATCAGCATTTACACTTACTCTTACTATATAACATTTATATTTGTTTGTTATACACCACACATTAGTATTTCACTCGAGTTGGTAACTTTCCATTTGGAATACATACTTGATCACTTTTATACTGTATCTAGTGAGAACTTCCAGTTATTTAGTGCACTTGGGTCTGGGTTAATTATCCTAGAGCAGATGTTCCCAACTTTAGTCCTCAAGGACCACTAACCGTGCAGGTTTTAAGTATACCCCGGCTTGAGCATAGGTCAAAATAATTGGGCCACCTGTGCTAATGAGAGGATAGCCTTAAAACCTGCACAGTTAGGGGTCCTTGAGGACTGGAGATGGGAACCTCCAATTGCTCTTAGAGCAATTAGATTCACATACTTAACTTTCAATATTTTTAAATTGGTATATAGAATAGTTAGTGCAGATTACATACGTACATACACATATACAGTACATATATTTACACACACACACACACACACACACACACACACACACACACACACACACTTTTAATAGCTGAATGCACAATGCTCAGTACGCCACAATGTGTGCGGCACTCTGAGCTCATGAATGGGAACTGGCACTGGAGGCAAATAAGAGAGCCCCTAGCCGAAAATTCACCAAGTTCAGATATGGGGTATTGCACCACGATTCCAATTCAACTGCCATTTAAGTCCTGGGCAGTAAACACAGGAGTGCAGCGTGATACTAGGCATCGCAGCTTAGCGAATCCTGCCGCTAGCATCAACACGTTTTAATAGTTTGCTACGAAAGCATAATTCACCTATGATCGCTGCAACAGATGCAAAAATGTCCACAAATTTCAGGGAGCTACTATTTAGTGCTTCTTAGTCAGGGTTTCTTGTTCATATTTCCAGAGCAATTAAACAAGAAGTTAAAAATGTGCAAAGGCAGTGTTACAGATGTAACATGTGTTGTTAAATGGAACAGCACCTAAACTGAAATGGTTCAGTTACGCAGTCGCCTACATGACATGTGTTAAGCGCAATTTCTAATATCTAACAATTTTATGCCTGTCTTGTAAATTGTTGAAAGGAAAATATTATATATTAAATGGTTTGATAAAATACACTAGAATTTCAGAAATGACATGCACACATAAAATACTCGAGTGCATAAAAGAAACAGATTCAGAATAGTAAGAACCACCTGTTGAAATATTAAGTTGTAAGAGTGGCACGTTATTTTCTCGAGTATCACTGATCATTTAATTACAATCATTCAACACCATTCAATTTTATGTGCATTTCAGTTTGATGAGACAGTAGATGACACATATGTGAATTACCAGATTCCTCAGCTCTGTCTTCTAAAATACAAGCCGTTGATTCAGCTTCACTTTCTTTTATACGATCTTCTGTGACCGTATTAATAAGCTCATCATCACGAGTGTTAGATTTTGGTGCATAACTTGTCTGGTCGCTTGACAAAGTGCTAGATTTATTTTTAAAAGGCGGGACAAATGTCCTTCCAGGTCTTCTAGATGAGGGTATGGTCTCTGTTTTCTCATCTCTTGCAGTGGCAGAACTATTCAATTGACTTGTTGGAACTGCTGAAACTTCTGCCGGTTTGTGTGACGAACAATGCTGGAAAATATCTGATTTAAATTGAAACTGGTTTGGTGCAGTCAAATTTGGAATTTGGGCATCTTGTCTTCCTTTTAGAAAACTGTATTAAAAAATGTAAATAAAAAGGCTAATCACTTTAACAAATACTTAGAATAAATGTCTCTGTATATTATCTATTTCACAATCACACAAGATTGGGTCCTGGGCTGAAAATCCACATACTGTTTAAGGGGAATGGGTTACATTTTCAATTCCCCGTGCATTCCTGAAAATCTACACGGTTCGTTGCATGATGATGGGTATTTATATACATTTGCAATCAGCCACACAATGTACAGTGACCCAATGCTATTTTCTAGCCAAAATGAGACCCCATTCCCTGCATTTCAGAATTTTAGAGGTGATTAAGGACACACTTAAGGCATTGAATTTTTACATTTGAGTAGATCCTGAATACAGTTTTTCTGGGGGGAGATGGGAAGGGAGGCTCGGTTCTATAACCTCCTTGCTTTCCCATGTATATATGCTTAGCGACTACAACAACAACTAAAAGAAACATATTGCTTGGCCTAGAGTCACCATGCTAAACACCTCCATCAGCTGATTTAAAAAACATAGCCCCCTCCAATCTGCAGAACGTGATTTGACTTGTACGGTTCATTTCTTACACTTTGCAACCTTCCAATCAAAGAAACATACTTGATAGACATTTTGTTTTACCTGGCTGGGTCACAGGTCGATGGCTTCAAAGTGATATTGTATAGAAACTTTCTTCTATCCTTTATAGTACCTAAGAGGTGACACACATTAAAAAAAAACATCAGGTCTCGGAAATAAAAGGTTGAAAGTTCAAAATGTCAACGTATTTTTCAATGAGCAAGTTGTTTTATACCCACTTCATACATGCTAAATAGAAATATTTTTACATCAGAACGCAAAATATACCATCTGGAGTGCTGGTCAAAGGCTTTATGGATGATTTTGATTGATTCTCTGTGGATCTGTCAAACTCGGGCAATAGCTGCCTTTTGATTGGAGGTTCCCCTGGGGGCGAAATCATTTGCATGGTTGAAATGTACAAATGTTAACCTCACTTGTCATACTTGTGCACGCGCCATATAACATCAGACAGAAACATTATATATAAGGGGTTCCCCAACCTTTCTTTACATTGTGAACCCCCTGCTAAAAAAATATTTGTTCCGTGAACTACCAACTTGACCACACATACATTAATGCCCATTTCATTAACAGGGCTGCAAAAATCCACTTTTAAATTGGGTTTGACTGATCTCAAGTATTATAGTGGGTTTCTGAGCCAGAGGACTGCACACTTAGTAATGTGCATCGACAGCGTGGGTGGTATAGCAATCACCACAGCCAGTCACACCCCACAATGCGTTGCAGTGGTGGGTGCAAGGCATTGTGGAGTGTGACTTTGGAAGCTTCCACAGCGATTGACAGCTATATCACCCATGCTGCTTATGGGGGTTTTCACCTTACTAAGTGAGCGGTACTCTGTCTGCCTTAAGAACCTACTGCCCGGGATCGGTCAAAGCAGATGAAAAAAAGTGTGGCTTTGTTCATCCCATGCCATTACATTCTTTTGGGCGAACCCCCTGTTGGGAATCACTGTTGTATATTGTAAGAGATGTGTGCAGAGGTATGCAATGGAGACCGTTTTAAAGGTGAAATTAATATAAGGCTTTATTGCCTGTTCCTTTAAACAATACAGCAAACAAAAATATACATAAAATAAATACCTATCCCTGTGTAAGGGCCAACTTACTTCCCCAGTCCCTCTCTGCAAGGCTGAGGGGGAAAGCCCCTTACCCACTTATCACCTCAAAGTCTCAGCGGTACCTTAACACAGGTGGCCCTTCAGGTCAGTGGTGTCCGGGTAGTTGTCTGCTTGAGGGTCCAGGCATAGAGGTCTGGCCCCCCTTGTCTTGCTCCCATAACACAGCCCTCCTTATCCTTATGTCAGCTCCCTTGTGAGCTAAGGAATCTTTCCTGTTTCTCAGATCAGGCTTTTTCTAAAAGCCCTAATAAGCCAGATGGAGTCTGGTTTATTGCCTGTGCAATTAACCTGCACCCTGCTGGATTTAGAGGCAGTTTCTCTCAAACAGTGATAAGTCCCTGTTACATATATATTTAACATCCTTAAGGGGCTATAATCCTCTTACTCGACAATAAAAATACACTGGTGTCCTTTATTCATCTGCTTTGAGGTATGTGGTTATGTTGATAGCACCGATTTTGACCAAAGAAATTGTGGCAACACAGTCTCATAAAAACACAGATTAGTAAACAATTAAAAAAAGGTTAATCCCACAGAAAACATTCAAACAGCTTTATTTGGTAAATCAGGAGGGAGGCAGGACTTCTTGTCTAAGTCGTCGTTCACTTCTATAAGAACCATGCTAGTAATGAGATCCATGAAGCTATGGTACAGATTGTCAAGATCAATATTACACATTCATTCCTTTATCTTATTGTTGCCGAGTTCCTATACTACTTTAACAAAGCAATAGGAGGGAAACGACTGCATCCTGTTTGAGTAGTCAGGCAATAGCCAAAAGGTGCATATGAAAGCTTATTTTTTTTCTTGAGTTCTAAAAAGGTCTGCTAACATCAATCAGCTGCAAATTAACTCCACTGCTGAATCAGATGCCAAGAGACATGAAGGTTTGCCTTTACTAATACACATAGGAATAACTCTTTCAGTGGTAGTATATTCTGGGACACATTTTGCAGCACATTACAACACTACACTGTGCCAAAATAATTTGATTACCGGATGTTAACATTACCTTTGTCAAGCACTATCTGATTAATATCCAGTTATACAAACAAGATTACCACTTGGCTTCAGATTTTCTAACCTACCCAACTATAAATCTGGGACGGGAAATGTAAAATCCTCACCTTGCTTAGACCCCAGCTGCAATATAGAAGACACCTCCAATTACAGCTTCTGCCATCTCAAACATTTATAATTTATATACCTGGACTGGATTGATATATTGGTGATTTAAACCCTGCTACGGTAATTTAATATTACCAGTCCCTCATTCTTTGTACTGCAATGATCACACTGCACAAGTACATCGGAAAAATAGTTATAAAAGTTGCTCTTAGAATGACAAGTGTAGTATGCTATGTGTGTGATCTATGCAGTTCAAATAAATAGTTAATAAAACAATACAGTATAAAAGGGAATCACATACCACGTGAAGTTCCTCCTTCCGTTCTTAACCTTTTCCCAGCTCTCGCGTTCACGTTCTTGTGACAATCGGCATATGAAACAGTATCTTCTGTTACTAGCCCCAAATCCATCAGATCTTCATCATCCATGAAAGCTTTTGCACTTTCCGCTGCTTCTATTTCAAAATAATTTTCAGGGGTGTGGGATGTTGTAAAATATAAATCTGGTTTTGATTTATTTGGTATGCACGGCATATCCTTTGACATGAAATTTGCTGAGGTTTTAATAGTTTGACCGGGTGTGGAGTCTCTTGCACAAACAGGCGGTGGACCGAGAGACATAGAAACATCAGAACAATGTGTTTTTGTTAAAGACTTCCTGTTGGCATAATCATCTTTAAAACACATTTCTTTATCATTTTGCAGGTAGTTGAGATTATTGCTCAAAGCTAATGCTTCCTCAGGTGTGTTCAGTGTTGAAGTAGATGAGTTCTTTCGATCTGGAACATGTTTTCTAATGAAAGGTTCATTTTCTTGGAAATTGCCAATATCATCAAATCCTTGCAACATACCCTTCACTTTCTGCAGTGCACTTTCGGAAACAGAAACTTTTTTTCCACCTGCAGTACTAAATCCAAAAGAATTTGGGTTCATGGTTGTATTAAGGGGGGATTTATTTTTTGATACCTGTACCGGTTTCTTTATTTCTAATTCTTCTTGCATTGAATCTTTTGCTTCCTCTCCTTTAAAAGTCGGTTTACGTTTGTCATCAAAAGTGCCTTCATGTGTTGGCTGCTGTGGCAAGTGAATATTATCTATTTCAGAAAACATCTGCTTAGCTTTCTGCAAAGACTCATTTGACAGCTGCACAGATTTGCCACTTGCTGTGCTAAAAGATACTTTGTGGGGTATGGAAACATCTGGTTGAGGCAAACCTTCGTTTTTACCCACTTCTATGCAAGAATGAATTCCAAGAATAGATTGTACTTGTGACATTTCTTCAGCGTTAATAGCAGGAAACATAGTTCTGGCATGTTTTAGAGTCGGCTTGTTTATGCCGACCGCTTTTCTGCTTGCAGTAGCAAAAGAGAATGGCGGTGGTTTAAATGTGGTACACTGCACTAAGGAGTTTGAGATAGTACAGAGCTCATTGTCGGGTTCTTGTTTGGGACTGCTCGTCACAACTTTAGTCTTCTTCTGCTGCACCTTGCATCCAATATCTGATAAAACATCATCATCACTAGTTTCAGAAAACATCAACTTTGCTTTTCTGAGAGAATTAGGAGAAACAGCTACTGTTTTTCCACTTGCTGTACTGAATGTAATAGGAGCCATGTTAATACCTTTTTCATTTATCCCTTCAGTCATTGTCATTTCTTTTAAATTATTGTTTTCTGTGGACAGAATATAACTAGAGTGTGTAATGTGTATTGGCATATGGCTTTTTGCACTTAGATCAATGATGTGATTCTCACTACTTTTAATACAGTCTGCACTAGAAAGGGTTACTTTTTCTTTGACACACGTGCCTCTTGGAAGACACTGATATAGGTTTGACCCATTCAGCAGATGTGGATTGTGGTCATCTTTCGACACACCGGTTGGGGATGATAGATCATTAAAAATGTTACTTGCTTTAAGTAAAGACACTTCATTAACATGTATGTGCTTGCCTTTCCCAGTAGAAAACCCAATTGGCATTGTAGAGGAAGCCAAGGCAGCAATTCTACTTCCCTTCTCATTTGAAGCTAAAACATCACACATATCTAGATGTTCAGGTGTTAGTCTTGGAGAGAGGTTTCTTCCAGTTTGAACACAGACCTCATGAATGGCTGATCTCGACATGTCGTCACATTTCGCACGTGCAACTGCATTTTTACCACATGGCGTGTCCTCAGATAGATTTTCCACTTCTTTTACAGAGGAATCCTGATTTAGAATAGGAAAGTCTTCCTTTTGTTTATGCACTTGGTTGTTGGGTTGCTTGAACTCCGTATTTTCCTTTTCCATCCCAGAGGGGTTTTCTTCGTCAAACAGATTGCGTACTTTAGCTAAAGATTCAGTAGTAATTGTAACTTTTTTGCCACTTGCCGTGCTGAACCCTGGCATGGGGTCTTTATTATTAGAACTTTTACATGTAGAGGTATTCTGTTGTTGCCATCTGGAAATTGGAAAGTCTTTTGGTTGTATGTTTGCATTATGAGTGCTGCTAGTTGCTGCAACAGACTGTGTTATATGTACTTGTTTTCTTGTATCAACAGCGAATTCTGCACATTGTACAGCGCCATTATCTAGGTGGTCGTCTGCAAAAATATTCCTTTCTTTTTCCAGTGAAGATTGAGAAAACATAACAGGTTTTCCTCTGGTGGTCTGAAAACCTTTAATCGGAGGCACAAGAGCAGTATTTTGAGGTTTCAGTGCTTCTTTTTCAGGTTCTAACTGTTCACTGTGTGATGCAAGTTTTTCATCTGACTTTATAGAGGTTTCGGTGGTTTTGCTAGATGGTGGAATACTGTTCAGAGCTGGAAAACTTTTATCTTTTTCAGCCTCACTGACATTTTTAGAGCAGTTTATATGGAATGGCTGTTTATGGCTTTCATCAACATTATAGTCCAAATTAGCATCTTTGACGAAAGCATTTGTAACCAGCAATGAAGCATCATTACAGCACAGTAAATGTTCAGTATCACAATCTGTTGTGTCCGTGCTCTCACAGTTTACCTTATTTGATTCATTAAATGTTGGACACTGATCTGAACATTTCTTTCTGTTATCTTTTACAGAATTATCATTCAACTCACTGATATTTTCTAAATCCTTGAACAACGCTGCAGCTTTGACCAATACTTCATTAGCAATGTTAATTGTTTTGCCACTAGCTAAACTAAATCCTCCAAACGTTCTTTCATTATGTTTGTGAAAAGAATTAGGTATTGAAGGCCCGGAATCAGACTCTACCAACTCACATGCATTTATTGCAGTTCCGCCATGTTTTCTTATTGAAGCCATTTCTCTGACATTACAAGCTTTTTCAGAGCTACTTAAACCGGTTACATCGTTTTCAGTTTTTTCTCCTCCGGTAGCAAAGCTATCATTGAAATCAACATCGATCCACAGATCCGAACTATTTGGATTTTCAGATTCATTTAAACATTCATTTGAACTTTGTCTGCCAACATTATTTATTAACCCAGTATTTCCTTTCCTAAACTGGGTAAACTCCCACTGGCTCCCTGCATTTTCTAGGATAGACGAAAGTTCATGGACTTCAGCTTTTTGGCTTTCAGTCAAACATTCGTTTACGTGAGACAATATTTTAGTGGATAAATCCAGTATATTATTTTCCTTTACTTCTACAGCAGCAACACGTGGGTTGCACAATGTACCTTTTTGCTTAATTGGAATAGTTTGAGACTGAAAAAGTTGTATATGGTCAATCCCATGATTTTCAGCTGTTGGAACATCTGCTTCAGCAAAATGTTTGTTTAAACCTAAACTATTTACATTTCCTTCTTTAGAATAGTCCGCATTCTGTTGCACTTTTGTTTCTTTAAAAAACATGTTGCCAATGGTTTCAGAATCAGTCTCTTTCCTAGATCTCAATTTAAATACGTCCAACTTAATGTTTGACGTTGGCTTAGTGAACAAGTCAACCTCATTCATTTTGCATTCCTTAGTATCTCTTGGACTTTCACTGTTTGGGATTATGTCTTCAATATCTTTGAACAAAAGTCTTCCTGTAGCAAATTTACTTTCTGACACTCTTATTTGTTTATTGGATGCGGTTTTGAATCCCTTTAAATTCACCTTCCAAGTTGGATCATCAAGACAGGTTAAGACATTCAGAGAGTCTTTTTTTTCTTCAGTTTTGTGTTCAGCATCACTTGTTAGACATGGAGTTTCAATTTCTTTAAACAGATGTTGCCCTTTCCTGATATTTTCTTCTGAAACATGAATCTTTTTATTGGATGCTGTTTTAAATCCTCCACATTGCTCATTCAGAAGGTCTATGTTACAGACAGGTAAAGTGATCACATTCATCTTGTTAAATGTACTAGCGGACTTCAATTTTACATTTAAATCCTCACAGTTAGGGTAAACTTGCTGAAGATTAATATGTGTTGAAGGAAGGAGGTCAGTGAACTTAACAACTCTGGTTTGTTCTGAACCTTCAGAAACACATGAAGAAGCTTCAAAACATTCTACTTGTTCTTTGGCAGCTTTACGGCTCACACCTTCAGGACCACTTTCCATGTTAAAGTCCCTCAAGTAGGGATTTTCAGAGCCATATTCCACATCCTCGCATTTCTTTCTTACATTTTCAATAAATATGGGTCTCTTCTCCGGCATTTCTGGCGGTGATTCATTTAAAATCGTATATGTATCATGTGGCAACTGCTCTGTTTGTGGAGTGGAGGTAATGGCCGTTTTTTTGGCCAGCTCTGATTGACAATGTAACGTTTCTGGTTTGCGTTCCATAACACGAATTTGATCCACTTCACAAGTAGAATTGCACATCATCCTGGAACGTAGTACACCTTGCTCCATTTGGTTGGAAGTCAAAGCAGCCTCGTGTAGTATTTCACTATTCTGTGAAATATCCTTTTCTGAACACTGCTTTAAGTGCAGCATGTTGAGAGATTCGGCTTTTGGGTGTTTTCTAGCAAGGAGACAAGCTGTAGCCAACACCTTTCTTTTTATACTTGAAACAGTTTTGCCATCACTCCCTAAATCAGAGAGGTTGGTTTGTGTGGTACATGAAGATTTAGCGGTGTGTAACTCTTCAGCCACATGGTTAGTGCTGATGATATTTCTTTCCATTTCTTGGAAGTTTAGTGAATCATTTTTTAAATTGCCACCAACTTCGTTTGCCTCCGTTTCTATTTTTTGCTGGCTCTGCGCACTCTCTTCAGTGTTTGAATCCAATTCTTTAGTCCCTTCTGAGTAAAAAAAAGAAAATCATTAAAGTTCCAATGTAACAAATGAAACTGAATGTAATTTTAATGACATGATGTTTGTCACGGGAGACCAGGACTAACACCAGGGATCAATTCGCCAGACAAACACAGAGTATATAAAATTAATTTATTGGAAAAAGAAATAACCACAACTATGTACAGCAAAGCAACACACACACACACACACACACACACACACACACACACACACACACACACACACAACTGGGAAACTGGGGTAGCCTATACACCTAGGTGCCGGGATCACCCTAAAGAGATTTACCCTGAATACATATACACATATAACATAATACAAAATTTATTACTGAGAGGTAGGGGTAATGGCAGGCTTGACCTTTATTAAAAGCAGTCACATTTACCCCTACCGTCACAACGATCATTACCATTAACATTTCTATGTCCCCTCACCCCCTTAAAAACATGGGAATTTAAGTAAACAAAGATTGCCACCAACGGTGCTATTAAACAGGTAAAAAGACAGCAAAAATTATTTCAGAAAATAAAAAGATATATATAGATATAAAGAGTAGTACTCCAAGGTAGTGGTCAAGTGATCAGTATTTATTCAGCCAACATTTCAGTCCAGCATAGTAGACCTTTCTCAAGGTTAGCAAACAATAATACCCTCACAGATATTTCAACCCCCTTTGGCCTGATCCCAGGGGGGGGGGAGGAGGGTCCAAAGAAACAGAGAGAAAAAGACAAGAGCGGATTGCAACATACTGGGCACTGCTATTTTAAAGCAGCAATAACAAAACTATCCATTTTTTTTTCTTCAGGATGGGAACTAAGTGATGCTCCAGAGCTCAACTGTGCTATTTCCCCCCTAGATACTTATCGGTATTCCTTCTTCATTTTTAAAAGGGATTAAATAACCTTCAAATACAAAGCTGGAATTTAGAATGTTGCAGCTTCCCATACACCTGAGTTTTGAAAGCCATTTTGTTTGTGATTTGAAATTTAAATCCGGTATCTACACCGGTAAGAACCAGAGGTTCCCCAGAGCTGAAAGACCCCTCTCAAATCCCATACGGTAATAAAACAATAACTAAAAAGGACATGGGGGGTGGGGGGATGAGGGGAGAATTGCAACTTTAACCTTTAAAGTGCCAGGTAATGTGATCACTGGTACATCACATGACATCATGACGTGTCAGGTATGTCATTAGGCCACTATAGGTTAATAAAGTTTGTGTGGGAGGGGTTGCTCTTTAATATACCCAATTAAAGCATTGATCTTAAGTCCCAAATCCCAAATATGCATAAAAACTTTTAAGAAAAAGCAGCAAACCATCGAAATGATCTCTATAATATAATAAAGAATTGGCCTTAAACCCTCTTCTCTCTACTGCATTATATTCAAAGTATATTCCTCATTTGGTATTCAAATGACAATTTTTATTTTATTGTATATAAAGTAGAAGCATCTTACTTATAAATAGAAAAAAATTACTATTCTTCTGAATCTATTCAGAAGTAGGAAATGGTAGAAGCAATATTTGGGATTAATGAGAAGAGTACATACTTTGATCTCCTTTGATTTCTGCAGCTGGTCCTTTAGAGGTACATGGATGAACATTGGATGAAACCCAACTGGTGTCCTTTGTATTTCTTCCATCTTGAGCACTTAACACATTATTTATACAATATATAAATTTGGGTTGTTTTTTCAACGTAGAGAGCAGCGTTTTTCTATTCAGATTTGCTCCTTGAGGGGAGCCAAAAGTATTTCTTTCCCGTAGTCCATTCCCAGACCCATCACCTGAAGTTGATTGGGCCGCATATGTTGGGTTATCTGATGCTCTGAATTTTGGAACATTATCACTACAATCTTCAGGAATGTCCGTTTCAAATATTTTTTCACGCTCACATTGCTGAAATGTAGAGCACTGATTTTGTACGTTCACGTGTGAATTTTCACTAACTGTCGCTCTTTTCTCAGATACTGGATTGACATGCCCCACAATTAAAACATCGGAAACATATTTTTCAGGACAGCAAAGATTAGATCCACTGCCTGTAGCAATTAGTCCATGATTTATGTTTTTTGACTCCGTGTCAATGCTTTTTTGTGTTTGAGAAGATTTACAAATTTGAATGGAATCTTCTGACTTCCTTAAAGTGGTATAATCATGACTTATATTATCCGAATCCAAAGGTGTTTTCTCCAGCTGAGTTGCATTCAAATCACACAGGTTTAGCTGAGACCATTCATACGTAGAAAACGTTTCTCGAACGAGGGTTTTGTTGGTAATGTCATTTTTGTTTTCATTTTCCGGTTCAAGTTTGTTAGACTGATTGTAGGTATCCCTTTCAGAAGGCTTCTTCAAAGCAATTGAAGTATTTTCTTTTTCAGGGTTTTCCAATAACGAGTTTAACTTTTGAGGCTTACCAGTTTCTGCTTTAATGCAATCTTTCCTCCTAACTCTGTTATCATTCTTCACTTTCCTCAGGCCAGTAGTTCTCTCACTGGTAAAAAAGATGGACAGAACATCCTCCATTCCTTCAAGTACATTTTCTACAGTTTGGCGGACTTCTCCATCTCTCAGGGCATTGGGAACAGTTTGCTTCCACGGTACCTCCACTCTGTCAGATGGTGCATGTGCACCACCATTCATTTCAACAAATGAATCTTCGGAATTTGTATGCAGCTCTGTTGTAACAGAATACAAAAAAAGTACTGTAAATGTTGAAGGAGCAGAATAAGATTACATTGCTATACTTTTACAACAGAGTTAACAATTCAGTGCTTCAAGATGAAGACACCTTTTGCTTAATGCTGTCTGTAAATCAATTGCCTGCATTACACAGATTATTAGGATTTTTTTAATCGTTTCAAAATTGCTCTTACATGACAGGGTCAAGCAAAAGGTGAATTTCTTAAACTGAAATGAAAGTCAGTGACGTGCCACATAATATTGCGTCATAACTTGAGCAAATTCTACTGATGAATGAAAGCAGGTTTTCAGAGCAAAATGAATATTTCAGTGACAAAGATTAACAGTCATTGTACAAGTAGGATTATTTCAGAGGTAACTATAAAGAATGTACTGGCACAAACAATGTCATTACAAGATGACGACAATAGAACATGCACTTTTTCCAATAGTTTTTTTTTTTTTAGGGCAAACAAAAGAAGCCAGTGCTACTTAGGTAAAGTTTTAACAGGCTATGCCAGGGATGCGCAATGTTTTGGAGCTGCGCCCCCCCGTGTGCCAGCCCTAGCGCTCATGTGCCTCCCCCTGTGACCCGGAGTCAAATGACGCCGCGGGTCATGCGACATGTCACGTGACCCCGCAGCGTCATTTGATGCGCGTTACTATGGCGACGCGTACGTCATGACTCCGTGACGTCATTTGACCGCGCATTGCCATGACGACGCATTAAGAAGACCACTGAACCCCGGTAAGTTGAGGTTGCAGAGGCCTCGCGCGGACCCCCAGCATTTTACTTAATGCCTCAGGGAAGAGTGCAGTGCCTATGCAACCGCCGCGAGCCCCCCCCCCCAACAAAATCCTGCGCGCCCCCAGTATGCGCACCGATGGGCTATGCTACAAGTACATGGAGAACTGGAAAACATAGTGAAATTAAATGGATGTATTCATTAGCGAATTATTTGGAAACAGTAGACCGTCTGTTGTAAACTGCCATTTTGCAAAATAAATGTGGGACAGCTGAATGGGTTCTCCACATATAGTTAAAGTACAAGTGATGCGGGTGGGATATTCCCAAACAGTTAATAAAAAAGTGTGCAGGTGGGATACACCCTAAACCAGAGGTTCTCAAGCTATAGTCCCTGGACATACAGTGATCCCCAAAGACGTTAGTGGTGGTCCCCAAAACCTTTTTCAAATTCACTTTAGCAAACTCTCTCCTACAGTCTGTACAATTTCTATAAACACTGAAGGCTGATTTTTACATGCAGGTCCAGTATTTTGTAACTCTTAAGAGCCCTTGTGACATCCCCTGTATTTCCTGAGGGCAGCTACTCCTGGGGTCCTTGTGGTATACAGGGAACATCATACTATTTCTGCTTGTTTTGTAGGGGGAGATAGAGTTCACTGCTCCAGTGGTGAACGCGATGGCAACGAATGTGGTTAGCCAATTGTGATCACATGGTGGTGGGTCCAGAAGACCAGTTGCAGTCTTCTGGCAGTGAAAGAGTTAAATGCTGTATCTATATAAAATGTGTAGATGAACAGAGGCAAGTACAAATGAAACATAGATATTTACGTGATACTAATATTCAACAACTTGTGGAACATTAGATACATTTTAAGTTTGCTGTTACTTGGCATATTCAATTCTGTATTTCCTGAGAAATATGTGAACAGATATACATGTTTTAATTCTGCATGTATTTATTGCATCTGTTTTTTTTTATATATGCAAAGTCTTTGTTAAAATTATGTTTGTAAGCATAGGCAAAGATTGAGTAAATGCCTCAATTATTAAACAAGTACATGAACTTACCAAGTGGCTTATCGTCTTTCTCATTTTGGGCCTCAGTAATTGATGGTGGAGCGCAGGCCAACTGCTCAGTGCCATTATCCCACTTGGAGAAAAGACTTTGTACAATCTGTCAAGAACAATTGTGGTCAAATAATTACAGATTTACATGGAGTGTGAACATTTAAAATATTTTTTTTTACGTTCAATAGGACATGGAATGGACCAAACTGGAATGTGGCGTGTGCGGCTTGTTATACCATGACATGGGTCTGAATCCCAGTATGCAGGGGCAGCAAGATCCACTTTAGAGCCTTCCATTATTGCCATACAACAGTAAAACGTACTCGTTTCTTCTGTTCGATAAGAATTTTTATTTTATTATACATATATTACAAAGCCTGTAATACATTTTAGAAAACATTATACTCACCATAGCAGTTTTGTTATCAATGGTCTTTGGTCGAGAAACCTGATCATTACCCCTGGCTAAAAAATAAAAAAATAAATTTAAATGTAATTATCTGTATTATGGTTTTACATTTTGCTTCACAATGACATTTTCCACATACATTCTGTCAAGTAATTTTAGATGCCTTACACAAAGGCACAAAGTTGTATTATATAAATTGATCTTGGAGAAGTGCAAGTTGTGATACCTTTAAAAAAAAAAGGAGTATCTCCTTCATATATGGAATTTTACAAAATCTTGTAATACTTCAGAAATATTTTTACGTGAAGGTGACAAACATGTGACAAACTTTTTAGACTTCACAAATGTCTTCATGTGGTGTGTGCATCCACAGAAGAGACTTTGAATGACAGTAGACAGGTGTAGTCTATAGTACATATAAAGAAGAGAATGGCGTTTAACTACTGCTGTGGAGTACCAAACAAAGGCAAATTACATGGAAGTTATGATTCGCTACAACTAGAAAAATATTGTACTATTGTCCGGACTGGAAAACTATTGACATTTCAATAGAAAGTCAGAATATGTAGTACTAATTGTTTCCATACCACAATACGTCCATTAACAAAGTAAATATTTACGTCTACTGTTTGATTCAGTTATTGGTGTCTCTTTCTGATTAAGGTGAATGCCAATGCTTTCCAACCTTGTCCATGAAATGTTTGTGAATTGACTGTATAACCCTGTTCTTTTAATGTATTGTTATAACTATGCCCAGGACATACTTGAAAACGAGAGGCAACTCTCAATGTATTACTTCCTGTTAAAACATTTTTATAAAAAATAAAATGCTTAGGTATGAAGATGGAGTGTTTTCACTCACCCCCTCATATAACCAATATACTACAAAAACAAAAATGCTTTAAACACCATATTTGTTTGAAATATCTTCAAATATTTTAACAACTCTATATTGGTTCAAAGGCTATTTTTCCTTCAGAAGAAACATGTTAGGAGGAAAATCCTAACTTAGCCCATCAACATTTGGTGGCAATATACTCCTCTAGCCTGGTATGTAAAACTAAATAATAATGGACAACATTTTTCACTTGCTACATACAACTCATTAACAGAAGAAAAAAAAAAGGGGGTGAAGGGTGCTCCAGGATTACCTCCAAAATGTGCCCAACTGTAAAAGGTCACCAGGAACACTGATGTCTCGGCACAACATACCAAATTACTCGGCACCAAGGTATGGATATGAATACAAATCTTTTTGATTTAGATGATGAAAGTCCATATGGTCAATAAACGATCAACAAGTATAACACAAGTACTGGGAGATAATATATATTTAAAAAAAGGCAAAGGTGAAAGCCCAATGCGTTCCTCCGTCAGGGCTTTGCTCAAAGATCATACACTCCTTTACTTCCCTATATACCCATGAGTAGGTCTCACGTGATAACCCCAGCCCAATCATAGTACAGGCATACCCCGTTTTAAGTACACCCGTTTTACGTACACTCGCAAGTACGTACATTTTTTTAAAATTGCACCTTACCCCCTGTGTACGTACACGTGCTTCGCGAGTACGGACACCAGGGGGCGGCGTGTGTGTGCTGCGGCGGTGTGCCCTCTCTTCCTCTCCCCGGCTCTTACTTCACCTGGCTCCCCCAGCTCTTCCGTTCCCCGGCTCCCCCAGCTCTTCCGCTCCCCGGTTCTTCCGATCCCTCCTCCCCCCCCCCGGTTCTTCCGATTACTCCTCCCCCCCCCTCGGTTCTTCCGATCACTCCCCCGGTTCTTCTGATCACAGCGTGCGTGTGCCGCCTCTGACTGCCATGCTTCTGCCGCCCGCAACCTGCACGCTGCTTGAGGTAGGGGAAGAAAGGGAGGAGGGAGATGCAGGGGGTGGTGTGATGTGAGGGACATGGGGGGGGAGTGTGATGTGAGGGACATGGGGGGTGTGATGTGAGGGACATGGGGGGGTGATGTGAGGGACATGGGGGGGGGGTGATGTGAGGGACATGGGGGGGTGATGTGAGGGACATGGGGGGGGTGATGTGAGGGACATGGGGGGGGGGGTGATGTGAGGGACATGGGGGTGGGCGATATGAGGGACATGGGGGACATGGGGGGGGGGGGGTGATGTGAGTGACATGCAGGTGGGGGGGTGATGTGAGGGACATGCAGGTGGGGGGGGTGATGTGAGGGACATCCAGGTGGGGGGGTGATGTGAGGGACATGCAGGTGGGGGGTGATGAGGGACATGCAGGTGGGGGGGTGATGTGAGACATGCAGGTGGGGGGGTGATGTGAGACATGCAAGTGGGGGGTGATGTGAGGGACATGCAGGTGGGTGTGTGATGTGAGGGACATGCAGGTGGGGGGGTGATGTGAGGGACATGCAGGTGGGGGGGTGATGTGAGACATGCAGGTGGGGGGTGATGTGTGAGGGACATGCAGGTGGGGGGTGATGTAAGGGACATGCAGGTGGGAAGTGATATGAGGGAGATGCAGGGGGGGTGTTTTAAAAATGTATTGGCAGGGGCATTTTTAATATGTATTGGCGGGGGCATTTTTAATATGTGGTGGGGTTACATGTATTTAGAGGGATGGGTTTTTTTGGTATGTATTTTGTGGGGGCACTAGTAAGAAAAAAATCAGCTGACATTAAAGATTTTCTTTCTATAAAGCCTACTGTATTTATTTTGGTTACAAATGCATTATTTACATCAGTTATGCATATATATGATGTCTGCAGTACAGTACATGCATCGTAAAGTGGAAAAAAAAGTAGTGCTTCACTTTAAGTACATTTTCACTTTACATACATGCTCCGGTCCCATTGCGTATGTTAAAGCGGGGTATGCCTGTACATAATCACATATTCAAGTGGTAAAAATCACGGGTGGCAAAAACAAATGCAGTACCAAAACATATTAGACCCAATACTCCAAAATGTAGTTATAAAATAAGTAAGAGCGTCAAGGATTTGTGTCTCAGATCCTTTTTGTCTAAAAGATGAAAGAATTCCCAGTGTTATGTCTTTCCCTTCACAATTTTTTTTAAATGTGGTACGAGTACAGAGTGTAGATCAAACTACCTGCTTTTAAAATATATAAAAAAACAAAAGTTTTAAAATTAAGATATTTTTACATTTCAATATATGGAGGTGAATTTCAAGTGTGCTATGAAATACATAGGATGCAAAATATGTAGCTTTAAACAACAGATCTATGAGCACATCTAAGTAATGGATAAAAAATAAATGTATCATATGCTCCAAATGCTCATGTTTTGGAGAAACAAAGGCAATACAACAGATCTTGCTTTCACAGCAATTGGATTGGTTAACATTGGACCCAGAGGAGGTGACATATTGAACTGGCTTCTACAAAGAGGAGCATTCTGGACAATAACTTTGGATACAATAGAACCAAAAGGCCTGAATAAGGAAGTTCACTACTAAGTTTTTCTTTAAAAATTTATTATTTTGTTTTTAATATTTAGAGTAGTGTTTCCTGGTGTTTTGCCACACTTGCTTTTTACCACTTGAATATGTGATTGTGTACCATGATTAGGCTGGGGTGATCACGTGAGACCTACTAATGGGTATTTAGGGAAGTAAAGGGGTGTGTAATCTTTGAACAGCCCTTGGGAAAGCGCTCATGGAGGAACGCATTGGGCTTTTACCTTTGTCTATTTTTTGATCTCCCAGTACTTGTTTTCTACTTATTGATGTTTTATTGACCATGTGGACTTTCATTGTCTGAACCAAAAATAATATTTGTATTCATATCCACGATTTGACAAATATATGTTGCAGACAGCACTACCTTTTTTTACACAGTAGGGCAGATGGTTTATAATGACAAGATTCAACGGGAACCAAAAAAAGAGGCCCTATCGTCTCAAAGGTGTTGATATCCACGATTTGATGCAGAGTGATTTGTTGTGGTATGTTGATGCATGCAGTAACAGATTCTTTTCTTTAGCAGCAACCTTTGGATGAAATGTAAATTTAGGTAATCTAGACAGTTTATTATTATACTTACCGACTAGCACAGTTGGAGAAGGTGGTGTAGCTAATGAACTGGACCATGACATCTCTGGATCCACCTCTGCGCCAAGACTTTCTGAAATACATTGTGGTGTTTGGTTCTGGGGAGAAAATTAAAACTGATGAAGCAACATTAAAAAAAGCACTTATGAACTACAGCAGGCATTTTACAAAAAGTGCTATAATACTACATGATTCACTTAAGACCATGCAATCATAGCATGAAGAATTTCATAAAAATAACGAGGGAAGCAAAAGTCAATAGGAATAGAAGTAGTAGATAACAGCCAAACATTCAATAGTAATTATTTATATGGAAATAATTATTAAAAATAATAATGCAGATGGGTAACTGACACAAAAGAACACATTTCTTGGTCTGCTTCGTTGAACATTAATTTCATATCCCACAAGCACACAACGGCAGAGTACTATTGTTTCTGCTATCTCAACACAGGTAATGTACATCTGTCCTGGAACCTGTAGGTATTTTTTTCCCAGTTCTGAGGCTGCTATCACTCAGTGTTATGTTGTTATAAATGTAACTGTTTGTTTCCCTTGGCTTCTGAGCCTGTTGTCTTGGCAACTCCCCTCTGCTTTTCTGCGAGTTGTGCTGCCCCTCCTCCTCCCCCTCTAGTTGGAACAGCTCTGGCTTATTTACTGCTTGTACAGGCAAGCATGCTTCCTTTTGGAACCTACAGCCTTGTGAGTAAACATCCCCTTCTCACTACTTCTCCCAGAACAAGGCATCAATTTTCTACCTTCCTCTAACAAATGCTACTTTCAAGTTGTTTTATGCTTCTGTTAACCCCCCTCCAATAAAGTTACAGAAAATAGGACTCCGTGTGCATTTAAAGGGAACAAGTTTAACTGCCTGATATTATTCATTAGCTACAGTGAGCCTGAGCCAGAACACCCATCCAATTCTCACACATATGTTATCATAGCCAACCCCTTGCTGATCAGCTTCCCCTCATTACCTTCTATTCACATGACGGCATATATTTTCTCTCCTACGTTCTAGGTATAATGTGTTTGCATATGAAGTACTCCTATTATATGTTTTTGCATCTCGTCAAAATATTTTAACCCTAATATCGCTGCCTTATTTGTCTCAACTACTTTACCAAGACTCAATCGCCAGAATTCATTGAGTGCCGATGCACGGTATAGCACCCCGATTTGGCGTTAATGGCCATTGACTTTAACACTAACGGCGGATCGAGGCTCGATATCCTGCCCCAATATTTATTCCTTTCATTTTTGGTTGTTATCCTACTACACTCCCCCTTCTCTTGGGTGCACTCCACTGTCACTGAAATAGGAACAAACAATTGATTCCATTATCAAGTGTAAAAAAAACAAGACAAAAGAAAAAGATCAGCATCAACTTTGTTTTCCCTTCAGGATTTCCCATTGCAAATAAAAACGTTGAAAATACATTTACAAAATAAGTCAAATGTGTAATTATTTTAGAAGAAAAAACAGCCGGCGCGCCAAAGGACTTTGTGTAAATCGAGTTTCAACCATACATTATATAAGTTATGGTGTGTAAAAATGTGGCAAAAGCGCTCCGCTGTACAGTGGAGGGTATTTGTCACTTTTTTACCCACTATAATTTATATAATGTGTGGTTGAAAACTATTCCAGGTTCAAATTGCAAAAGTCAGTATAAACATCCTCATATTGATGAGACCCAAAAAGGTCAAAACAGCCGTCTGTGGGTAGGTTTACTGGCGATGCAATACATTAATCCAGGCTGTGTTGAAAAGCTGGGTAATGCGGCAGGCATAAGCTTGTGGGTGTCCATGTTCAAATGGATTGGAAGCAAAAGGTGACACGTGTCCTCATTTGCATATAGTTTCCCAGAATCACTGGCTGCAGTGGAAGCATTGCATACTGAGATAATGGTGTTTATTTACAATACATTCTCACTCTTTTTACACAAAGTCCTCTGGAGTCGGCCAGCTCGTTACTTTTTCCTCCTCTGATCTCCGCTCACTGTGGAAGTCTGAGCACCCGTGGCAGATACAACTGGATAAATGTGAGCGCCCCTCTATGTATATTATAATCATTATTTTAGAAGACATCAATAGTTCACCCATTACATCCACTGCCATTAGTTCACTTTTTCCTACAGGATTGCACATTTATTACTTAGGTGTGCCAAATGCTCTGAAACGTAATCTTATTGTCCCAGATACTCCAAAGTTTAGACTGTTAGCAATATTTTCAGGCTTAACATTCTCACACAATGTTAAGCCTGGATCATTTGCAACTACTACGATATTTACGGTCATATTTGAGAACTTGAAATTTTAGGCAAAACAAACTTACCCTCATAAGTTTGGGCGTGCGAAAGAGACTACCGCAGATCTCTGCAAGAAATAAACACGTCTGAATTAAATTGATGTTGTCTCATTTAAATAAATATGGATATACTTACACACATCTAAAATACAAGATAAAAAAAAAAAAAATTACCCACCAGATTTCCCATTTTGCTGTGGTGTTCGATGAAAAGTTTTTTTATCGCGTAAAGGAGTTTTAAACATTTCCTTCATAACAGCAGGACTGAGAAAAGGGAAAAAAACATTAAGTATTTATTAGCATTAAAGCAGCAGAACATGTAGCACTGTGCATTTTTTTTTTTAAATACAGTATTGAAGTAGGGGGGTTTCCGGTGCTGAACCCCATTAATTTCATCTCCGGGGACCTCCTGCTTCAAGAGATACATACCTCCATAGAGGTGCAAGTATCGGCAGCCAGATAACTTGTGTACCGAACTAAATGGCGGCTTAAATGTCCTGCATCACGCGGGCCAATAGAAAGTCGCAACGTCATCCCTTCGTCTTCCTATTGGCCCGTGTGTCCTGGATATTTAAACATTAAGTAGACATCGGCACCCTATGCAGAGGTAAGTATCTCTGGAAGCAGGGGGTCCCTCAGAGCTGAAACAGTTCAGCTCCGGAAACCCCCTGCTTCAAATCTGTAATACATTTTTTTTAACGTAGTGCTACATGTTATGCGGCTTTCAATAGTAATCCAATCATGTGTTTTCTTTACAAATATAAATAATGGCTAGGCTTCATTATGTGGTCTTTTATTATTAATATCATTATTATTTATTTATCCATAGCGCGGTACAAGGGGGATATAGAGTGATATAAACAGGATGACATACCAAATAAGGACAAACCAGTGTAAACAGATGCGAAGAGTTATGAGGGCCCCGCTTGTGAGATTTTACAATCTAGAGGGATTACTTCAAACATGAATATGGTTATGGAGTATGTAAACATGTCAGGGTAGCTCCACAATTGAAAATCACCGTACATTTTGAACATTCAGATTCTCTAAGCCAGGGGAGCGCAAACTTTTTGTGCTGCGCCCCCGTCTCTCTGCCCCCGGCTCTCACGCCCCCCTGCCTACCTTTATCCGCGTCAGATGACGCTGCGTGGGCGTGTGACGTCAGGTCACATGGTGCCGCAGCGTCTATTGACGCCGCGTTGCCATGGCGACGCAACACAGACTGCTGAATCCCGGTAAGTAAACAGTTGCAGGGGCCTCACGCGATCCCCCGGCATTTAATTTAAATGCCTGGGGGAAGAGCGCGGGGCCTCTGCAACTGCCCGCGCCCCCCCAGCACAATCTCCCGCCCCCCCTGGGGGTCGCGCCCCCCACTTTGTGCACCGCTGCTCTAAGCCACAAAACAGCAAAAAACACTTGTGCAAGTTTCCTTAAGTTTGAATAAAGATCCAAATGAGGTTTTACACAAGTGTATTTTAACTTGTAATGTTCCACTGATAAATAGAATCAGTTTCCAATCTGAATTAAGACCGGGCTTATCAAATATAAGTGCTGTACAGAATGTTAACATGCCATGTTTGGGAGGTTGTGATGGATACTAAGAGTTACATAGGGTCTGCAATACATACTGTATAAGGCTAAGGCCCCGCTCCCAGAGTCAGCGCGCCTGCACTGCAGACAGGCGGTGCGCTGACATACACAGACCGCGATATGCGGTCTGTAAGGAGCGGGAGCCGGAGCTGGAGGTGGGTGGGAGTGGGAGGTTTGACAGGGAGGGGGGGGGCGTGGCTTGAGCGGAGGGACCCGCTACTCTCCCCCCCCTCCCTCCACGGACTCGGGCTGGAGCTGCTGATTGAAGGTAAGCAACACACACACGCAGGCACACACACACGCAGGCACTCATACACACACACACACACACACACAGACAGACAGAGGCAGGCACTCACTCACACACACACAGACAGGCACTCACGCACTCAGGCACACACATACATACACACACACAGACAGGCACTCACGCACTCAGACACAAACACAGACAGGCACGCTGCTTTCACTCCACACTCCTCCCCGCTCCCCAAAGCCTCTCCTCCTCCCGAAGCCTCTCCTCCCCATTGGCTCACAGCCACACCACGTGACGCGTCAACGCTAGGGATCACCATTTTCTTGTGTCCCATAGCGGCTGACGCGCCACAGCGTGTAGTGCGCTGTGCCGCCAGGGGGGACCGGGACCGGCTCCGCAGGATTCCCCTGCTCGTGGGGAACTCGCGTGTGGCCGCCCGCGCCAACGAGCGCAGCGGGACCAAGGCCTAAGGAGCAATTTAATAAAATCCATGGATTATGAATATACAGCAGCAATAATAATAATGGCATTTTTTTTATAATGATGATGAAGCATACAGAGACGAGAAAAAGTTAGTGAACCCCGTAGGATTTTTACATATTTCAAACCTAAAATTTAATTAGATCTTAATCAAAGTCCTAATAATAGAGAACGATAACCCGATTGTGACGGTTCAGGGGATTCTTTCTGAATTCTTTCTCTCTCCCTCTGTCCCATCTCCTTCCAATCCCTCTACCCTTTCCCACTCCTGTCCCGTTCCGTCTACCTCTCTCTACTCCACTGCCTCAGCGCATGCCCTGCAGGTCTCGCGCGCCCACGCGGTCCCCGAGCCCCTGCAGTGACACTCCCCGCTCCCAGACACCCGCTAGGCCCACGGCCAGTGCCTCACCTTCCCTTCCGTCCGCTCCTCTGCCTTCCTCCATCGGGGTACCCGCGGCGCTCTGCGCGCCTGGTGATGCGGCCTGTGCGCGCGCTCCCTGAGCTTGTGGAGGGCGCGCGCACACGCTCCTCGTCTGGGTCCTGTCGCCCTTCTGGTTCCTCCTCCCGGTGCCTGCGTGCCATCTCCCTGTCGCAGCCTGTGCGCGCACACCCTCAGCTTACAGAGGGCGCGCGCACACGCTCCTCTTATCGGGCCTGCCACGTTCCTGACTCCTCCTCCCAGTCCCTGCAGGCCATTCCCAATTGCCCCTTCTGTCTCATCCTCTTCTCTCCCTGTTGTCTCCCACTTCTCTCTCTGCTCCTCCCCTCTCTCCTATTGGTGTGTCTCCCTTTATAATCCCTGTCTGTCCTCTCTATCGTCGCTCTGCATAGTTCCTGTTTCCCTGTGTGCTGACCTATGCTGTGCTCCCTGTGTCCCTGCTGTATCCTGCTCCTGTGTGTACTTTGGATTTCCCTGGCTTTGACCCCTGCTCATCCTGAACTACCCTGCTTTCTGTACCCCTTGAACCTTGCTACGAACTCTACCTTGCTGACCTCTGGAATCCTTGGACCTGGCTTTGTACCCTGACGACTCTACTCTCTGGACCCCTGGACATTGGCACACGGACACGACCATTCTTACGCTTACACCAACAGACGTTGCAAGTATCGTTAACCACTCACTCTACAGGCCCAGCAACGCTATACCACACTCTGGGCTTGCTCCCACTGCTGTGGGTGTGTGGTGTAATACCGTTCCCACCTCAGTACTGGGGTCTTGCCAGGTCTGCAGGCATACAGGCGTGACACCGATCAAACAAATGACACAAAAACATGATGACCTTTTCAACATTTATTTATCCACAAATGATTCAACATTCAATATCCATTTGTGAAAAAGTATGTGAACCTTTAGATTCAGAACCTGGTGGCAACCCCTTGAGCAGCAATGACTTCAACTAAGCGTTTCTTGTAAATGCTGGTCAGTCAGTCACATTAGTTATGAGGAATTGTAGTCCATTCCTCCTTACAGAGGAACTCAATGACATTTGAGGGCTTCTTTGTATGGACAGCTCGCTTCAGGTCCTGCCACAACAGTCGATGGAGTTTAGATCCAGACTATCGGAACTTCTTCTGCAGACAGTCTTTTGTAGATCTGCTTGTGTTTAGTATCATTGTCTTAATGCATGACCTACTTTAGCTTCAGCTCACGGAAGGATGGCCTGATATTCTCCTCTATAATCTTCTGATACAATGCAGACTTCATGGTTGTCAATGATGGCAAGCCTTCCAGGACCCGAGGCATCAAAGCAGCCCCAAACCATCATACTCCCACCACCATACTTGACGGTTGGGATATGGTTCTCTTGTTCGAACAGTGTTTGGTTTTCGTCAACACACAATGTTTTGCATAGAGGCCAAAAAGTTCTACCTTTGACGCGTCTATCCAGAGAACATTGTTCCAGAAGTCCTGTGGATCATCTATGAGCTCTTTGGCAAACTTCAGATGAGCAGCAATGTTCTTTTTAGAAAGTAGTGGTTTCTCCCTGGCTATCCCTCCATAAACATCATTTTTGTTCAGTCTTTTTCTGATAGCCGAGTCATGAACACTCACATTAGCCAAGGCGAGAGTGGCCTCCAGATCCTTGGATGTTACTCTGGAGTACTTTGTGACTTCCTGGATGATTCGCCGGTTTAGTCTTGGAGAGATTTTGGTAGGATGACCACTCCTTGGTAAAGCGATTGTAGCCTTGAACTTTCTTCATTTATATATTATCTGTCTGACAGTGGATTGTTGTAGCCCCAAATCCTTAGAAATGGGGTTGTAACCCTTTCTAGACTGATGAGCATCAATAACTGCTTTTCTGAGGTCCTCAGAGATTTAGTTTGATTGTGGCATAACGCGTTTCCACACCTGTATGGTGAAGACCAAACTCAAAGTTTCTGAACTTTATATAGGGTGGAGACTCCCAAACTCACCCCTGAAAATCTACCTAATTATCTAATAACCTGATTCTAATTATCCCCTTTAATTTAGTTGATAACTTTTAATTACTCATTGTCTAATTCATACATCATTTTGTTTAAAAAGAAATGGAATTGGTTAATATAAACCCTATTGGATATTTAAGAGACTGGTTTTGATTGAAGAAGGTTGTCATGGAAAAACTATGGAATTTCTGTAATTATCATTGGGGTTTGTCTCACCACTGTAAATCTCTGCCCAGTACAGGGAACAATGTTATTGTTGGTGTCTTAAGACACAGGACAACTTCGAACAATCCCAAAAACACAAGATGACGCACACTGGTTTATAGAGATGATATACAAAAGGATACATTGTCACACAGAAACTGAAGCGGGGAAATGCCTGTACTTAAAATAACACTGCCTCTCCCCTGGAGACTCCCATTCAAACAAACATAGAGGAAAAAGGAAAAGGAATCAGCAACCTACTCAAAGACGGGTATTCCATCCTGTTCAACTCAAAATGAACCTGGGTGCACTGAACCAGGTGTCAGGTGTATTAAAAAGCACATATTACCTTTCATTGAGGCATCTGCTGGAAGGACTGAAAACGTCATCATTCGGTATATGTTGTATTTGGGCACAAGGACTTCTGCTAGGTCTAGCACTAATACTTCTTTTTTTATCTGCAAAACAATAAAATACCATAATGGTATGCAACGTGGCACAATTAAAATGATAGATATATAAAACATTCATACACATTTTACCTTTTACAAAGAACTCCAAGCAGAAAATGCAGCAGAGTTACACTTAAGTATTGTATCCACACACACAAGTGCCTGAATTTGTTTGTAAGTAAAACTGTACACAATCTTGATTTTAATTTTTTTTTTCAAATCATTTAATGTATTTACAAAAGAGAAGACAGATGCACACATCTAGTGCAAAGGTCCCATGTATTAAATATACTAGAGACGAGTGCACAATGTTTTGGGGTACGAAAAAGTCCCTCCATGAGATGTACTTCAGTTTTCTTAAGTTTGCATAAAGATCCAAGTGATGATATAATCAAAAACGAATAGACGATACCGTTCTGTGGCTAACGAAATGCTTTTATTTGTGCGAACTTTCGAGATACACTGATCTCTTCTTCCAGCGATGTTACAATGAATAAAGCAAGAAAGGCTTTTACTTAAAAACAGTGCATCCTGGAATGTATCTGTGACTGAAGCCTATCCCTCCACCTGTGCATGTATGCGATTTATGACAAGGTGTTAAATGGTCCCTGAATGTTAGTGATGTGTACAAATGTGCAATGTAATTTTATCCCTATATACCAATAAGGATCACGTAGCATCTACACACATCAATAGTAATGCAACACCATCTTACATTTCTACACCTACCCACACCATTGGTATATACCACACACACCTTTTGTAAAGCGCTGTATACACTGGGGGCGCTTTATAAATGTATATTTACACACACACTCTTACATCACTTACATTCAGGGACCATGTAACACCTTAAGTCATAAATCGCATACTGCACAGGGGGGAGGGATAGGCTTCAGTCACAGATACATTTTAAGATGCACTGTTAAGTAAAAACGAGAGAGACAGAAAGACAGAGAGACAGACAGAAAGAGACAGAGTGCACGGCCCGTAGCATAAAAAATATATTTAATGAGGTGAAATAGCGAGGGAGTAAATAGGCTCACTCACGAGGGAAGGTAAAAATCAAGCAGTTGTAAATACAAATATCACCGCCCACTGTATAAATCCGAGGTGAAGATCCAATCTTAATGTATGCAGCTGCCTGTAGGAACCGGGATCCGTCTCCAGCTGGACTCCAACTGGACTCCGGAAACCACAGGCTCAGCCCGCAAAGTGTTCCAAATCTCGCAGCTTCCAATTCAACTCATGCCTTCCGATTCGGCTCAAAACGCGGTCAGGAACCTGTATACAAATCCTCTGATTGTCTCTGGACGTCCTCCTCCTGGGAACAGTTTCGCTTGACCCTCATAAATTGCCCCTTCGGTATACCTTTAATAAAGGTTCCTAGGATGGGAGCTGTCCACTCTCAAATATGTTTTCCGTGAATCTTCTTTTCGGAAGCGGTCTGTGTGTATATTCAAGGAAAGATCAATATAAAATAACAGATCTAAATACTGTATATATTATTTTCTCATGCACGGTATGTGTCTTTATTGTAGATTGTCTAAGTCAAGTAGTGATAAATACACTTGGAGCCTTTACTAATAGTTTATACCTTCATTGACATGTTGGAATTATATTTTAGAGTATATATAATTATACTTTTTTTATTAAATGAAAAAAAAAATGTGTTTGTTAATATAAATAGAGTATTTAATTAATGTTTAGAGTTAGTATATGTATATATAGGACAGCATTTATATAAATCCCTATTGGATTTTTCTGATGTCTTTTTTCCTATCTCTTACTGTGCACAGATGTATTTACTCCTTGATTATTTTTTACCTGAAGTTTCTGTGCTGGGGGGATAGATGATGTTGTTGTTATTTTATAAGACTATCATTAATTCTTCTTGTTTTTTATGTTTATTTGTAATGATGTTATTCATTGAGCATTTTTATATATGCTGATGGCTGAGTGATTGACGTCACAATTCTTCTATTACTATTATAGAGGGTTGTTTGCTTCAATATTGTATAAATAAAGTTTTGTTTTACTGAAATTTTGGCTAACCAAATCAGAGTTTATGTCAATCTGGAACGCATTTGTACTTTTGGATAAACACCTCTATCTGTGTTCATATGTGCCATATTGTTCCAATAAAGTTTCTTGCTTGATATGGCACTTCGACCTATCAGAGTCTCTGTACTAAGGAGTGCTAAGTCGATTGAACAATGATTTGTGATGGCGCGGTCTGGATGTGTATTTCTATGCTGGTTGTATTGTAAGCAATAACACCTTGATAGAGGGCATGCTACCCGAAACGCGTTGGTGCGTGGCATTGTTGCTACCCGAGGGGTCAGTTATGATCCACTTATTAAAAAAATAATTGTAATATTTACACGTGTGCCTCCTCCTGTTTTCTGGCAGTGCTCTGCCTTTTTTCTATTTTTGCTTGCTCATCTCATTGGGCGGGTCAGCACGCCGTTTGGATCCCGCGATCTGGACCACACTGGAGGATTATGGAATTGACACAGTGAGTTGTTCCTGTTTCCTTACGTTTTATGTCAGCTTTCTATGGGACAACATTTTTACTTATAGAGGTGTGCCTGTGAGCACAAGGTACTAGTCCCTTATCCCTGGTAAGGGATGCCTATACAACATTTATTCTTTACTTATTGAAGTGTTCTAGCGGAGAATTATATATGTTATAGGAATACAATTAACCCTTGAAGCACCGCCTGTACATATCTCTACACCTTAGGCCTCGGGCATGGTCAGCACTTAGGCGCTGACCCGTGCTGAGGCGCGCTTCCGCTCGGCAGTGAGCCCCTGCATCCGCAATGAGAGCGGCTTTAACAGGGGCTCGCGCACGCTTCCGCAAGCGTGCAGAAGTGTAGGTCTCATCAAATTTTTATTTTGAGCGCTCACGGGAGCGCAGGCCCGGCCATGTGAGCGGTTCGCTCAATGAGGGCGAACCAGCTCTGTGACGTCACTGGCCCGCCCCCCGACACGCCCCCGGACAGCGCGCGAACTAAGGCCAGGGAAAGCACCCGCTTTCCCTCAGCCTCAGCGCGCCTCCGCACGGCTGCAGTCAAAATGGACTTAGCCTAAGGAAGCGACTTTTTGTACCCCAAAAGGTTGTGCACTTGTCTCCAGTATATTTAATAAATGGTCCCACGGGACCTTTGCACTACATGTGTGTGTGTGTGTGTGTCTGTCGTCTCTCTATTGTACCCCGTGACCGTCTGTAGGGGGATCCAGTCACGAAGAACAGACGGCACCATGGAGTATCTGTGGCTACACTCTACCACCAAGGGAGTCACGGGCAAGTACATATTTTTTTGGACAATCATAAAATACAAAGTGCAACAACTGTTAGATAGAAAGTACTCTGTCAACTCCAGACATCTGCCATGGTTTTCCATAATTGTTTTTCTATCGTGAGAGATAATATTAGGGGAAATGCCTCGCAAAATAGGCCCAACAAATTAACTTGTGCATAAGATGATAATTTATTTCTAAATATTCAATGTTTCGGCCCCCATATGGACCTTTGATTGTTCTTGACAAAGGCCTGTGTGGAGGCCAAAATGTTGCATATTTAGAAATAAATGATCACCTTCTGCACAAGTCCACTGCTTAGGCCGATTTTGCTAGGTATTTCTCCAAGTATCATCACAAGTGCCTCATGAACAAAGATTCTGTCACTCAAAGAACAGCTGCTTTTTAAACACATGGCCTTAAGATTGCATACATGAAACACGTTTTATGACAAACACAAAGACCTAAATGTTGTTTAGATACAACTTTGTATGTTGCCCATTTCCTGCTCTCAAAGTGCTGTCCCTTGGACCAAAATCAACCAACAGCAGTTACATGATTTAAGGAGTTAAATCTTGGCGACTGTCTTCACACCATCAAACACCTTCTGTAAATCCTTTTTCAACATGACACAGTTAGCTGAAACCGTTTCTGTAAAGTCACTATGTAAAGAGTAGGTAAGAGAGAAGATCCGGCGCCACTGCGCATGACAAAGATCCAAGCTACTTCCGGATGAATTCACAAATCTTTATTGGCACATAACACACAAGGCTACACCACGATCTCCCCCTCAACGCGTTTCACGCTATGGAACAGCGCTTCGTCTTGTTCCATAGCGTGAAATGCGTTGAGGGGGAGATCGTGGTGTAGCCTTGTGTGTTATGTGCCAATAAAGATTTGTGAATTCATCCGGAAGTAGCTTGGATCTTTGTCATGCGCAGTGGCGCCGGATCTTCTCTCTTGCCATTCATCTTCATAGAAGGCTGCACGCGGGATTTCAAGAAGTAGAGGAGAGCAGGACCCAGACCGGGGCTTCTATATAGGTAAGGGTGTTCCCCTCCAACTCTGGTCACAGCAGAGGTCACTTATTGCACCCTCACTCCATATCCCTTAGTGACTTTATTGACACCCACGGGTGCAGAGACCAACTACCGAAGTGCAAGCCAGTTTCATTTTGTTCCGCATGTAAAGAGTAGGGCCTTCCACAGCAAAACTGCTGTATCCCTTTCCAAAGAGATACAGCAAAGATATATCTTTTTTGTTTTAAGGATGATTAATCAGTACATTTAGGAAAGCCAAGCACATTATTATTTCTACAATGTTTTTGAGATGAATGCGACTGTCATTACTAAACAAGGCACCCATCTCAATCAGTCCACTGTGTGTGGACCTCATTCATATCATAGGTTTTAAACAATGATGGCAATACTTAATTGCTCAGAACACTGCTGGGTGTCTGTTACCTTCGCTTACATAGATTTTCTATCCACTTGCTACTTACTATACCATCTCCATCCATACAAGCTCTACATATCTTGAGAATGTGACAGACACCCTTTCTACCTCCCAGTTCATTAATGTCATGTTTCTAGATACTTAAATGGTAAACTGAGGGACCATCTCTCTCACACACACACACCTTTATTTTGTCCCCAGTACTAAATTGCACCATGGAGGGGCGCGAGCGTGCACGCGAGGAAGCACGACGGAGCGATAGATTTTTCAGTCGACAAAAGATTTTGATTTGGTTACGAAACGGCCAGGTGCGCGGTTTAGCCAATGAGGATGAACCGCTCACGTGCCGTCACGTTCACGCCTCCCCGTTGCGCATATCATACAAATCCCACAGGCCACGAATCGCTCAAGCTACAGGCGGGTGCGACACCATGCGCTCCTACTATATCCGAGGCCTTACCAGACACAGGGCGGCTTTTATAGAGTTCAGTTGTTGGGGAAAGAAAAAGTGGTGATGAGAAACTGCGCTCTTTAAAAATAACTGGAGTAGAAGCCAATTGGCTGTAAGTAGATGGCTTCTGCTTAGGTGTTTTGATGTCATTTTCATCCAACCAATCCAGTCTGCACTCATGTTCTTTACACGCCTTTGATTCATATGGCAAAGCTTCTGCAGTGAGTTCTTCAAACCAGTTCAGACTTATGGGTCCTAAATCTGTAATACAAAATACAAACTTTTATAGAAAACCCAAATCTGGTGAACTGAAAATGATAGCAAATAATGAAATGGGTATTGCTGCTTTAAGTGTTGTGTATATATTTGGTTATTTCAAAGCTTATGGGACATACAAAACATGTATCCATATGCTATTGCAGAACGTATAACATTGACTGATGTGCTCAATGGCCTTCTAGATGTCAAAGTTAATCATGACATGTACACTACAATATCAAGTACAGTTTAATTGTTCGTCTGAAAAACAGTACCTGAATCAGCGCAATTAGCTTTAAATAGGTCAAAGAAAGTAGGTTTTTCAATTTGCGTAATAGCCATTTTCTTCCGAAAGCATCGCTGTCACTGGTGTTAGCCCAAGAACCTTAGAAATAAAACAAAAATTTTACAACTTTTATAATAAATGTATTTAAAATAGCGCTTTTCTCCTAATGGGACTCAAAGTGCTTCGCAAATACAATAGAGTGCATGGTACACAGTCCCTGCCCCGTTGAGCTTACAACCTATGATTTGGTGCCTGAGGAACAGGGAAACAAAGTGACTTGCCCAGTTGGTCAGTTGAATTTCTTAGGTGCCTCTGAATGGGGAAATATTTGTAAAATCAAGTGTTTTCTTTACCCTTATGCACCCTGTCCTTATCAGAAAACAATACAGTTAAGGGGGTGGGAGGACTCTGGCTGTACAAGCACTTGCTGAACACAGTAACATCACACAAAAGGAATAGCCAGAGGAAATCAACCCCCTCCCAAGTCCAACTTTAAAAAGTAAATTAAAATACGTATAAGTGTCAGATTTGGATATTTTTTTTTAATCAATTAGTCCCTTTAAAACGTGTCACTGAAATGAGTTCTCTTTGGCCCTCGGAGGGATTTCCCCTTTAAACTGTCCCCTTCTCCATTACTGGTGTCAACACCATCATACTCCCAGTATCACAGGCACGATGCCTAGGTGTCCCATTTGATTCATCTCTCTCATTCACAATGTAGCTAAAACCTGTAATTTTTTCCTCCGTAACTTTTCAAAGATACGCCCTTGCCTCTGTTGCTCAACTGCTAACACAGGCCCCCACTCTTCTGTCTGGCCTTCCTGTCTCCCCTACAATCTATCCTAAATGTGGCTGTTAGAATCACTTTACTCCCTCCTAAATCTGTCTCGGCATCTCTCCTGATGAAATCCCTCTCTCGGCTTCCTATTAAATCCCGTATTACTTACAAAATTCTCCTCCACTCTTCTGCCCCTCGTTACATCTCAGCCCTAATATTTTGTGTTCTGCTCATGGATGTCTTCTGTCTACCCCTTCTATATGAAGGAGTAGTCCCGTAGGGTCCAGTGGCGGAGCACAACCATGCAAACAGTGGGGGCTGCAAACCAGTGTTGGATAATAAAAAAGTTTATTGAGTGGTCAAATGGAGTACATAGTAATTCTGACGCGTTTCGGGACCTGCGTCCCTTTATCAAAGAGACTCTTTGATAAAGGGACGCAGGTCCCGAAATGCGTCAGAGTTACTATGTATTCCGTTTGACCACTCAATAAACTTTTTTATTATCCTACACTGGTTTGCAGCCCACACTGTTTGCACGGTTGTGCTCCGCCACTGGACCCTACGGGACTACTCCTTCAATTACGTTTGGCGTGACGCACCAACTTATCAAGGACCGAGCTGCGACTCAAGGGAGTTCCTCACATTGATTGTTTGATATGGTATGTACCTTTGTTTTGCTGGGGGTTTATACAGTACCTCTATGGCATATGTAGAGATCTGTGTTAGCCGTCCAGCGTAACTAGTACACTCCTATGTTTATATCATCCAAGTGAGTCTCCTATAGCTTTTATACATGCTCTGGTGTCTTGGTTACATATTATTATTCTGAGTACTCATATATGTTCCTAGGACAGCTGAGCCCTGAATTTTGGGATAATATCCCTTACCCACAATCTACCCCTTCTATATGTAATGCCCTCTCCCGCCTAAAACCGCTCTCACTCACTGCCCTACACATCTGGAATACACTTCCACTCAATATCCGACTAGCATCCTCTCTATCCGCCTTTAAGACCCATCATAAAACACCAAAAGACAAAAATTACCAATGCTACATCCAATATGACAAAAAGTAAAAAAAAGTTCAATATAGTTTAGTTAAACTCTTTGGCCAAAGGGTTATAAGCCTGCAGCCCCGCCAAGGCATGGTCCCCTTTGTAGGTCTTAGCACTATCAGAGAAAAATTCTCATTTACCTCTGTAATGGAGGCAGAAATTGCTCAATACACCAGTCTTCTACAGATGCATGAAAAATCCTACTACAGTACTTAAAAAGTAGGAAGGAGTAAACTTAAACCCAGGGAGGAGGGCTCACTAACCTCCAAACAACTATTACCAATTTCCATTTTACAAACACACCCAATCCGTGCATGTTCTAACCCAGGGGTGCGCAAACTGGAGGGGGGGGGCAACCCAGGGCTGGTGCAAGATTTGCTGCTGGGGGGGGGGGGGTGTGATTACAGAGGTCCCACGCTCTCCCCCAAAGCATTTAAATTAAATGACGGGAGACCACGTAATGTCATTAGACGTTGGAGCTGAGCAGGCGGAAGGAGGGGGGGGGGAGAGCAGGCATGGGTGCGCAGGGGGAAACGTTTGCGCACCCATGCTCTAACCCAAACACACCATATATATTTGTGTCAATTGTTAGGACCTGCAAAGGTGCCGTGCCCGGCTGGAGCTGTAGGCTATGGCACAGAGTTTAACTAAATGACCTTTCATTATAAGACAAACAGTTAAGTACAGTATTTAACTATATATTTTTTGTCATATTGGGAATTTCCATCTTAAAACACACCTGTTTAATGAAGCATGTGGGTAGCTCCGTTTGGCTGATATTATACATCTCATATGCACTGACCATGGTCCCTTGCAGACGCACTTACCAGAACACCCTCCTTCTGTCGCTAAGTTCTCCTCACTTACCACTTAGATTGTAAGCTCTTCAGGGTAGAGACTCATTTTCCTAAAAGTAACACTAGATCTTAAACCACTTGTTTCTATTATGTGTTATATTATTATATCAGTGTATTACTGCTGTGAAGCGCTATGTACATAGATGGCGCTATATAAAGATATACATACATACAAAGTGTATTCTATTTGAACCACTCCTGCAGCACTTAGTTACTTAAAACAGCATGTTATTGTAATATTAAGACTTCATCTGTTTCAGTAATTGCTGGTAGCAATAGCCTCATAGTCTTCATTAGATTATCAATAACTGAAGTCATTATTGCTCATTTTAAATGTCACTAACTTCCTGGACAGGACCTTTACAGTTATGAGATCTCTATTTGTTATGATGCTTGCACTCGCTGTTATACACCTTTTTTTTGTTTTATTTGGTATGCAGTATATATATATATTTATATATATTTTGACCCCAGCGTTATTATACACGTAGCTTTGTGTTGTGAGGCAACGCTCCGGCGCTTTGTTGTGATGCAACTCACCGGCACTGCGCTGTGTTGTGATGCAACTCTCCGGCACTGCCCTGTGTTGTGATGTAACGCTCCGGCATTGCGCTGTGTTGTGATGCAACGCTCCGGCATTGTGCTGTGTTGTGATGCAACGCTCCGGCATTGTGCTGTGTTGTGGTGTAATGCGCCAGTATTGCGCTCTGTTGTGTTGTAATGCTCCAGCATTGCGCTCTGTTGTGGTGTGGTGTGGTGTAATGCTCCAGCATTGCGCTGTGTTGCGGTGTGGTGTAATGCTCCAGCATTGCGCTGTGTTGCGATGTAATGCTCCAGCATTGCGCTGTGTTGTGGTGTAATGCGCCAGCATTGCGCTGTGTTGTGGTGTAATGCGCCAGAATTGCGCTGTGTTGTGGTGTAATGCGCCAGCATTGCGCTCTGTTGTGGTGTGGTGTAATGCTCCAGCATTGCACTGTGTTGCGATGTAATGCTCCAGCATTGCGCTGTGTTGCGCCAGCATTGTGCTGTTGCGGTGTAATGCGCCAGCATTGCGCGGTGTTGCGGTGTAATGCGCCAGCATTGCGCGGTGTTGCGGTGTAATGCGCCAGCATTGCGCGGTGTTGCGGTGTAATGCGCCAGCATTGCGCGGTGTTGCGGTGTAATGCGCCAGCATTGCGCGGTGTTGCGGTGTAATGCGCCAGCATTGCGCGGTGTTGCGGTGTAATGTGCCAGCATTGCGCTGTGTTGCGGTGTAATGCGCCAGCATTGCGCTGTGTTGCGGTGTAATGATTGCGCTGTGTTGCGGTTTAATGCGCTAGCATTGCGCTGTGTTGCGGTGTAATGCTGCAGCATTGCGCGGTGTTGTGGTGTAATGTGCCAGCATTGCGCTGTGTTGCGGTGTAATGCGCTAGCATTGCGCTGTGTTGGGCTAGCATTGCGCTGTGTTGCGGTGTAATGCTGCAGCATTGCGCTGTGTTGCGGTGTAATGCTGCAGCATTGCGCTGTGTTGCGGTGTAATGCTGCAGCATTGCGCTGTGTTGCGGTGTAATGCTGCAGCATTGCGTTGTGTTGCGGTGTAATGCTGCAGCATTGCGCTGTGTTGCGGTGTAATGCTGCAGCATTGCGCTGTGTTGCGGTGTAATGCTGCAGCATTGCGTTGTGTTGCGTTGTAATGCTGCAGCATTGTGCTGTGTTGTGGTGTAATGCGCCAGCATTGCGCTCTGTTGTGTTGTAATGCTCCAGCATTGCGCTCTGTTGCGATGTAATGCTCCAGCATTGCGCTGTGTTGCGATGTAATGCTCCAGCATTGCGCTGTGTTGCGGTGTAATGCGCCAGAATTGCGCTGTGTTGTGGTGTAATGCGCCAGCATTGCGCTCTGTTGTGGTGTGGTGTAATGCTCCAGCATTGCACTGTGTTGCGATGTAATGCTCCAGCATTGCGCTGTGTTGCAGTGTAATGCGCCAGCATTGTGCTGTTGCGGTGTAATGCGCCAGCATTGCGCGGTGTTGCGGTGTAATGCGCCAGCATTGCGCGGTGTTGCGGTGTAATGCGCCAGCATTGCGCGGTGTTGCGGTGTAATGCGCCAGCATTGCGCGGTGTTGCGGTGTAATGAGCCAGCATTGCGCGGTGTTGCGGTGTAATGCGCCAGCATTGCGTGGTGTTGCGGTGTAATGCGCCAGCATTGCGGTGTTGCGGTGTAATGTGCCAGCATTGCGCTGTGTTGCGGTGTAATGCGCCAGCATTGCGGTGTTGCGGTGTAATGTGCCAGCATTGCGCTGTGTTGCGGTGTAATGCGCCAGCATTGCGCGGTGTTGCGGTGTAATGCGCCAGCATTGCGGTGTTGCGGTGTAATGTGCCAGCATTGCGCTGTGTTGCGGTGTAATGCGCCAGCATTGCGCTGTGTTGCGGTGTAATGCGCCAGAATTGCGCTGTGTTGTGGTGTAATGCGCCAGCATTGCGCTCTGTTGTGGTGTGGTGTAATGCTCCAGCATTGCACTGTGTTGCGATGTAATGCTCCAGCATTGCGCTGTGTTGCAGTGTAATGCGCCAGCATTGTGCTGTTGCGGTGTAATGCGCCAGCATTGCGCGGTGTTGCGGTGTAATGCGCCAGCATTGCGCGGTGTTGCGGTGTAATGCGCCAGCATTGCGCGGTGTTGCGGTGTAATGCGCCAGCATTGCGCGGTGTTGCGGTGTAATGCGCCAGCATTGCGTGGTGTTGCGGTGTAATGCGCCAGCATTGCGGTGTTGCGGTGTAATGTGCCAGCATTGCGCTGTGTTGCGGTGTAATGCGCCAGCATTGCGCTGTGTTGCGGTGTAATGCGCCAGCATTGCGCTGTGTTGCGGTGTAATGATTGCGCTGTGTTGCGGTGTAATGCGCTAGCATTGCGCTGTGTTGCGGTGTAATGCTGCAGCATTGCGCGGTGTTGTGGTGTAATGTGCCAGCATTGCGCTGTGTTGCGGTGTAATGCGCTAGCATTGCGCTGTGTTGGGCTAGCATTGCGCTGTGTTGCGGTGTAATGCTGCAGCATTGCGCTGTGTTGCGGTGTAATGCTGCAGCATTGCGCTGTGTTGCGGTGTAATGCTGCAGCATTGCGCTGTGTTGCGGTGTAATGCTGCAACATTGCGCTGTGTTGCGGTGTAATGCTGCAGCATTGCGCTGTGTTGCGGTGTAATGCTGCAGCATTGCGTTGTGTTGCGGTGTAATGCTGCAGCATTGCGCTGTGTTGTGGTGTAATGCTCCGGCAGTGTTGGCATACCTTGTATTATCTCGTGTTATTTAGGCACCCATACCCTTAGCCTTGTGTTAGAACAATTGGTGAGTTTTACTATGCCCTGTGGTTGTCTTGCGTTTTGTTGCACTTTGTATTTACCACACACTAAATCATTGTTATCACCCGTACGTGTTGCGCTGTGTCGTTACCTTTATGTGTTATTATAACCACTTCGTAACCTACTCACCCCCTCGCGCCACCCGCTCAAACTTCGCCGCCGCCAGGACCCTGACGTCACTAAGGTCACGGCACGCATGAGGTAAAACGCCTACAAAAGGGCGGAAGTAAAAGTTTAAGAAAAGCATACCAACCTTTCTTCCGCCCTTGCTCAAGTGACGTACCGCCGTCGCCATTGGGTTGACGCGGCATTCCGCTGCGGTGGCTGACACCGTGTGCCGGACGCTGGAGCGCATTGGTTCCATAGTAGGGAGCGGGTGTCGCCTGCAAGTAGCAGGCGAGCAGCATGCACAGGCCTTCCCGCCAGTGCTGTGTGTGACATGCTGAAGGATCCCACCGGCACGTGTCTGTCTGACCCCATTATAAACAAGGGGAGCTGCTGCAGGACGGGTGCTGACACTGCGACAGTAACCGCCACAATTCCGCTTCCTTAATAAAATTGCGAATTTTGCGGCTTTACATAAGGAATATTTTAACAGCCATAACAAAAAATGTTTATAAAGTACTGCAAGTTATATTTGCAAAGTATGTGGTTTATTTTTTGTGTGTTACCTGCATTAATTTTTAAAACTTTTAAGGTATAAGGATTTCGTATCTGCAAGATGACTCCAGGTCTACTATACTATAATGGCCCAGGTAAAGTTTGTATTTATAATTATTGACCTTGTAAAAACTTTCATGCAATAGTAGGTCTGGAGAAAGAGTGGCCTGGATTTCTATCATGGTTAATCCATGTAGGATTTTTTTTTTTGCAGTAGGACCAATGATACCAGCTGTCCATATATAACCATAAAGCATATACAACAGGAGAGAACAAATTAAATGGTGTATTGTTAAAGCTGCAGACCAAGTAATATCCTACATTTTTTTTATTGTAATCAAAACGTTTGGTACTATGAGAAAAAACTTGTAGCATTTAAAAAAATAAATAACGACTGACATTTTTAATGTATTATAATGTAACAATTTTTTTTGTTTTTATAGCAACTATTTCTAATGTCACTGCTCCACACCTCTGGAATGCCATTCCCCTCAATATCTGCAGCACCCTCTCTATTCACCTTTTAAGACCCAACTTTAAACACACCTGCTTAAGGAAGCATGAGTAGCTCCATGGCTGAAACGTTATACCTCATACATAAACCTTGGCCCTTTGCAGACGCACTTACCAGAACGCCCTCCCACTGTCTGTACTTTCTTCCTAACTATTAGATTGTAAGCGCTTCGGAGCAGGGACTCCTTTTCCTAAATGTTACTTTTATGTCTGAAGCACTTCTTCAAGTGAAGCACTTGTGTTATTTGTATTAGTTTATTTGATTGTCACGTGCATTACTGCTGTGAAGCGCTATGTACATTAATAGCGCTATATAAATAAAGATATACATACATCCCCTTCCTTTTCTAGAACAGGCTCTGGCACACCTCTTTTTGTTTGAGCCCTGCCCTCTCTAGCAGTGCATCAATTGCATCTAGTGACTGTCTGGTCACATGATCTTCCCCACAGGACTTTGCATCTTTGGTCCTCTTCTGCTGCACTAACAACCATTTAGTGAACCCCCCCCCCCAGCAAAATCTTCACCGATTGATCACAGGAGAACGGATCGATCGGCAACTTAGCTAATTACTTAGTGTGTATTGTGTGGATATATATAGTGCACTGGCAGAGGGGATGGTGGAGCTGTGGGTTAAGAGCTTCTTCCCATCTGCTCCAAGTCAGCTGCTTATTGCTGGCACACTGGTGAATATGATCTCACTTCTCGCCTTACACTGGGAATAAGTGATGAGCCCAGTCATTAGGCAGCTCGGAGTGGGAAGAAGCTACAATCCACACCAGCAACATCGTCACTCCCTCAGCACTGGTGGAAAGCGGTTGGGGGCTGCAGGTGAAGCACCCGAGGGCCGGCCATTGCCCACCACAATTGAATTAGAATATCTGCTCATTCTCATTTGTGCTGCAGTGTCCATGTTAAAATTAGGACATTTGTTCTAAAAGTTTCCTTCCCCAAGAAAAGTGCGTCAAGCATTTAACTGTCAGACAGCTTGCAATGTGTTCCAATACTCTAGCAACACAGCACAGACCTTTACTGTCTTCAGTTTTGTCATTATTTTGCATAGCATCCACTTATGCTGGCTATGATTCTTCAGTAAGAACCAGGTGACACCCTCATAACAAGGGTGTTCTGATAGAGGAAGAGTGTACTTTAATAATAACTGCTTCAGTCACATCTCCAAAATGCATTGTCAATGTTTGATGGTCCCCCAAGGTCACGCACTACCAATTTGGTCAGAAGTATGTACAAGACTCAACTCAAACAATAGTTTCTTTAAGTAGCCATGGCAACATATAATGAAATTGCAATAAAGTGAAACTATTTAAACATGTAAAACAATTTATACCACTTTTAGTGTTTCTTATAACATATGTTTAATGGTCTTTAAATATAGGCCTGGAAGAACCAATCAGAAATATCTTTATGAGTATTCGATCTTTGATTCTGGGGTTTTACAAGTGAAATGTTGTAAATGAAATAAGTAGGTCTGATAATTCTACTCCTCCATGAAGAGCTACATATAGTTCTCCTTTCATTTTTGGCAAAACAAGCTCTAGGAAGGTGAATGAATTAATGCACACGCTTGAAAAGGATTGCTTGATAGATGTGTACAGTACATTACTACTCCATTTGCTCAGACATGCATTCGCCCATGAACTCTTCTAGAAGGGAATAGCACATACTGTATTTGCAATGGGTAGTTCACATGTTGTCCCATTACAGTGTTAACTTAATTTGTATGAAGATTAGGTGCTCACAAAATATTGCAAACAGTTTTAATAACAATATTTTTCTTATAGCAATACAACACAGGCAGTATTGTACCTGTATTAGACCTGTACCTTGCAAAGCTTACTTTATAAGTTTTTAAGATCACAAAGGAGCTGACAGTGTCAGTCACACTAAGATGACATGATTTGGCCCCCACACTGCCAGGAGGGTCTGCAATGCATTACACTGGCAGTGACAGGGTTAAAGTCAGTGTCATTACCACCACTGCACCAATCATATTCCTTAGCAGCCAACGTGGGCCTAAAATAATGACCGGTAAAAAAATAAATATATATATACTAAACCTGATTTATATCTACCAGAGTGCTACAGAATACTTTGATTTTTGTATTATATATATATATTTATATATAATGATTACCTGCGTGCGTGTATAAATACAACTTCTGTGATGCTTTTTTTTATAAAAATGTTCCCGTGACTTGCTGCAGCCTTTAGAGGGTAATTAATCAAATCATAAGCAGTAAGGGTTGAGCATGAGCCTTAGGTGATGAGGCTATGACTTAATTAGCAGTGATTGGCAGCAGCTCCTCTGTATAAAGCCCCCCGGCGCTAGCTCCCTCCTTGTACAGGTACACCTGATGTTATGGCGGGGTTTTTGTACGCGCCCTATAACGCGTGCCAGGGCTATGGAAACAGTGGTTGCGGCCAGACCCCGCCAGGCCCTGCCCCTCCGCCTCCCCCCAGGAACAAGCAGCCGGGCTGGAAGCAAAGCAAGCCCGGGGACTACCCCCCGGAGCCCCCCGACTACCTGGACAACTACCAGCGGGCGCAGCTCAAGGCAATCCTGTCCCAGGTCAACCCCAACCTGACCCCGCGGCTCCGCAAGGCCAACACCAAGGAGGTCGGGGTGCAGGTGAACCCGCGGGTGGACGCGGGGGTGCAGTGCTCCCTGGGGCCCCGCACCTTGCGCCCGCCGCCTCCTCCCTCTCCTCCCCCTCCATGCAAGGCCGCGGTCCCCGCACGTCTCGCCCGCCCCCTGGCGGTGTACTCCCCCGGAGTGGATCGCAGGCTCTTCTCCCTACCGCAGGGCGGCCGGCTGCCCAGGAGGAGCCCCGCGGCACCGCAGGCCAGGGAGGGAGAGGCCACCCCGGGGGAGGAGGAGGCGGAGAAGCGGGAGCCGGAGGTGGTGGTGGTGGGAGAAGTCACGGAGGAGGGAGATAAGAGCAGCCCCGGGGAGGCGGAGGAGGAAGAAGAGGGTGAGGAGCCGAAGAGATCCGTCTTCCAGGTGAGGGGGTATTGGGAGGGGGGGGGTCGTGTTACCTGGTAATGAAGTGAGTAATACTTAGTTACTGTATTATTATTATTATTAGTCCCGGTATACACCATGGCAGTTACGGTAGAGGCGGCACACGCACTAGTCATTACACAGGCTACTGCCACGTGTCGTGACATTGGAGGCATTGTGTCAGACGCTAGATAATTAGCCTGTTCCTTTGTCCAGTCGCACAATATCCGGGGTGCATTGTATTCTTGTACAGAGCTCAGGACTGCGATCCCCAGGGTGACGGGACGGATCCTCTTGGATAATCATTCTTGGATTAGCAACAGGTACACACCCGCCTGATGTATATGGGTGGTTCTCACATACAGCCAGGGGGTTAATATCAGGACCACATATCTGTTTGTTCATTGGACATAAGACGCCGTCATTATAGACATTACCAGGCTGCCATTCTGTCCAGGCTCGCGGTCCTGTGTTAAATCATTTAACAGCGTAGGAGGTGATTATCACTGCTCAACCTTAATATTCAAATCGTATTGACAAACATAAAGCGGTGCATGGGAAATAGAAACATACTATTCAAAAAATGATCCAGAATGACCACCAAAGGAGGTCCCATTAGTTTGCACACAGCTCAATTATAACATCTTAGTAAGGAAACCATATGGGAAACCAGGAGGTTTAAAAACACAAAACAAAAAAATATTTATTTATTCTAACTTTTCTAAATATAAACAAAGATATTTTTCTTATAACATTTTCTTGTGTGTACATCTATATCTAAAAAAGGTAGCGCTGGAGTATGCAAATATATTATAGGCTTATTATATTCAGACGTATGCATATAATTTGTAGACATGCATAAACTCAATATGTCAGTATGGCCTCATAGGTTCAAATATGCAAGCTGTATGTCTATATATGACCGGGTGTATAAGCTTAGGTATAGCTGTCAATAGTCAGAGGCCGTTAGTATGCCCGACAGATCCCAAATGCATAACCAGACTGTACAGATATATCTACTGCAACATCTGTACTACCCAAAATTGGGTTTAGTAATCCTGTTTAGTTAGTTTGCAGTACGCTCAATATATGCATATTATCAGGGTTGCCCACATAGTTCATACAACCATTCAGCTACAGTGCATCCGTTATTGCCTCATACTCCATCTCAAACTCCAAAAAAGAAACCGGCTGACGTCATCAATCAGTGCGTCGCCTGACACCCTTTTTAGATGATTTTATATATATATATACAAGAAAATGTTATAAGAAAAATATCTTTGTTTATATTTAAGAGTTAGAATAAATAATACTTTTTTGTTTTTGTGTTTTTAAACCTCCTGGTTTCCCATATGGTTTGGGAGTTTGTTTCCTTACTAAGATGTTATAATTGAGCTGTGTGCAAACTAATGGGAACTCCTTTGGTGGTCATTCTGGATCCTTTTTTGAATATTAAATAATTTAACCCCTTATTTGTGCTGTAATCGCACTTGTAATACGGCTGAATGAGCGCAGAAAAGCCCTAGATACAAACACGGGCGTGATGTGTGTTTACTGGAAACTTTGCCGGACACACTAAACTCTGTGTACCTAATGTTTAATCGCTACTTTTGCAGCAGAACGTGTTGATCCTCCCTAGAGTGCCCATATCGACATTGCAGCAGACGTATACAGTCTGTCATTCTGTCCAGGCGTAGGGCATACGAAGTAGCTTCACGTAAGTAGGCATATTGTGACATCACAATATAAACACTCTCCTACTGATACTAGTCATTCTGTCTGCACCTATCCTAAGGATCTTATGTCCTCACTGTGATGTGTAGGGTTAATGTGGGGAGGGCACTGACTTGAGCTAGCTACTCTGTCTCACTGACACCCACCAGTTCCATCTATTGGGTGTAACACTATTTTAGTGCATAGCTCTCCCTCAGATACCACATACCCATCTTCAGCCCTTTGTGGACACCTACAATCTTGGACCGATACTTACCTTCAAGTTCCGTCTCCAAGTGGTATACACCATATCCTTGCGTGATCGCGAGTCCCCACTGTTATATACGGAGTGGGGCTTTCTACAACCTTGAATTTACACACCTCATTTATTTTAATTCGCCAATTTGTCATAGTTATGCCTCCCCACTAGGCATACCTAATCACTGACCCTATTTTATCTGATTCCTCATTAAAAGTTTATTTAAAATTTATCCACCATTGCAATTAGATCTGTCTATTTACTTGTTAATTTAGGTCTCTCTCGATGTTCTATCTTAGCCATTCAGAGTGCTCTCAATATAGGGGTTTCTTTTTTTTCTTCGTTCGGTTGTTTAGCCATTACCTCTGATCGTAGCACCTATAGTCAGGCTGTAGCGAGGGTCTCCTTTCCTCTCCCCATTCCCCTGTTTTCCCTGTGTCTGATACTGCCATGAGAGGTCTGACACTGGATCCGTGTTCCCATTTGGAACTCGCGTGTGTTTTTATATACCACACTTTTGTATATCCTTACACTTTATATTTGTAATTTGGTTATACTACTTATGGATTTTGTTTTTTATACCACTGACTTTTTTTAATATATTATAATGTAACAAGCATTTTTTGTTTCTATAGCAACCATTTACAGAGTCCCATCCCCTTCTTCTGAAACTGGCACTGCCACACTTTGAGCCCTGACCTCTCTCTAGTAGTGCACAAACTGTATCTAGTGACTGCCTGGTTACATCTTCCCCACAGGACTTTGTATCTTTGGTCCTCTTCTGTTGCACTGACAGCCATTTAGAGAACCCCCTTACCGAATCGTCGCCCATCGATTTGGCAACTTCGCTAATTACTTATTGTGTGGATTTTATTGATGTACATATTAAAGGGAGGGACTCAGCTTGGGCTACTTCAATTATTAAGGTTATCACTATTTAGCACCCACCCCTCTGGTGCTGTAAAAAAAAAAAAAAAAACTATTGCTGGGTGTCAGATGAGCTGTTCTAGCTCTTCTGACCCCCTGCTTCCAGAGATACTTGCTTCTGGGGGTGCCTCCGGTATCTCCATTTTAAAACGTCCTAGTCACGTGGGACAATAGCAAGTCACAGCTTCCTATTGGCCTACAGGACATTTTAAATGGTGGTGTTATGTTGGGCACACCGTTTGACTGCAGAAATACTGTCACTCTCTACATTGGTATGTATCTCTGGAAGCAGGGGGTCCCCAGAGCTGAAATGAACACTGGTCAACTCTGAAGACCCCTCCCTGCTTCAATCCTGTAATAAAAAAGTGAAACCCCATATTGCTGCTTTAAATGAATACAGAGCAGACATATTCCATGTTCTAATTTTAAAACTAATGGCCATTCTACACAATGTACAGTATACATGACAAACCAGTGCATATTTGGATACATATTCTAACTTCATAATACTGCCACTCGGAGTACATGGACACGTGACCCATCAATGCTACAAAATACATGATCCAGGTATATTTAAAATACATAACACTAGAATAATTGACTCTAAAGAGCCTAGTTGGTACATTACACTGTATCGTAACCTATAACAAATACACCAATGACTAACAATTTGTCAGTTACTGCCTATCCACTTGCTGTGGTCAAGCTCACTAATGTAATTCAAAACAATGTTTAAAGTATCTTCATTGTGTCTTTGCTGTACTGTAGCTGGTAAGTGACTGAATGTTGGATGGATTATGGGTGATGTATAAAGTTACACTGCAAAGCAGTCCACATTTGCCATCAGTTATTGCATTCATCTTACAATGTTGTGGGTTTTTACATCAGGAGCTAGTTTTTCCGCATTTGTCCGGTAGGTAGTCCCCTTTTGCTGACGGATGCATTGCAGACTCTTGTGGTTTGAAAGGGCTAGCTTTCTTTTTTTTAAATTCATTTTCCCCTAGTTATTGATCAAAGCTTAATTTTAGAGTGAAACCAAGCTTTGCTCACTACTGCAAAATAGATGGTGTTGACGCTGCATTATAAGAATGTGCCTCATGGTGATTGGAATGATGCTGCCTTTTCATGACGTCCTCTTGCTTTTCATAACTCCATCTAGCTATCGTCACTAATTCTTACATTCTTGCTTTTCTCCAGTTCCTGGAACAAAAATATGGTTACTTTCATTGCAAGGACTGCAAAACACGATGGGAAAGTGCTTATGTATGGTGCATTTCTGGGAGTAATAAAGTGAGTAACACTAAAGTTTTTTCCACTATTTAACTGAGCATGCTACATTTTTATGCAGAGTTGTGGAGCAAATATTTATTTTTTATTTTTATGTAGAATCTGATTAAAAAAAATTAAAAAAAATAATGACCTACTGTAAGTGGCCAATCTATTAATTCTATGATCAGCGACTATCCTGCACTCTGGGTTCATGTAATCTCTGACACGGAATCGATCATTCAGTCTGTGGTATGACTCTGAATACAATATAACATTGTCTATTGTTGCAGCTCAGTCACAGCTTTGAACACAACACTTTCCTGTTTGAGAATTTGTTGCTAAATACCTTGCATTGTTGGAGGTGTAAATCTGCTATAGCAACTAAAGGATGCGCAGTTAGGTCATTGAAGATGACCTACATGGTAGAAAGCAGTGTCTCTGGAGCTAAATTAATGTCTGGGCATTCCTGCCTCCTGAGATACTTGCTGTATAAGTGGCATTCCTTCCAGGGAAACAAGATGGCATTTACATTTCTGCCAGTAGGATGCCACATCCTCCTTCACAGCTCTCCACTGACCCATGATGTGGCCATTCAAACAGTGACTTAAGATTAGTATCTTGGGAACCAGGTGGTCCCCAGTGCTGCAACAAAAGCAATTCAGCTCTGAGGACCCCCTGCTTCCCACAAATCCACCAAGTTTTTGGTAAATGTGCTCTGAATACAGCATATAGGTGATGCACTCGCTAACACGTCTTGGTAATTTGCAGTAAGAATACTTGTGATGTGGGATCTCTTGAATAGCCGCTGTCCTTCAGTCTAAAAGTACTTGGAATGATAATAGAATATACAATGTTTTTAACTTGAGAAAGCTGGTTCAACTTGCTCCATAGCACTTGCATTTAAAAGTGTAAAACCGAACATGCTTGCTTTAGGCTACACTTAGTGTCACGGCAAAACCAATGCATTGCCGCCACGTGCGCTTATAGTAAGCGCAACGGATTGGTCACGATCTCTGGAAGCCATCTCTATTTGATTCTCCAGCGACCGTCGCCGGCACTATAAGCATATCCTTATAGCGACGACTGTCGCTGGAAAAATCAAATATAGATGACTTCCAGCGATCGCGACCAGTCCGTCGTGCTTACTATAAGCGCATGCGGCGGCAAGGCATTTGTTTTGCCGCGACGTCGTATAAGCGCAGCCTAATCCTTAACACAGTCGCTCGTCACGTCTGAAGTCTTGTCTCGTGTGATCTCGACTCTCTCCCAGTCTCTTGGCGTAACAGACGAGACTTCAGGTGCCATGTGATGCAGATGTAACTGTTTACATGGATTGGCAAGTGTGTTAAGGATAGGCATGCATCTCATCATTTACCAAGATGGTGTGGTGTGTGGAATTATTAAACCTATTGTACCATGTTTTTGAGTCCTTTTTACACTGAAGGACTGAGGCTATTGAAGAGAATATTCCACATCATGAGTATTCTTAATGCAAATTACTAAGACCTGTTTGCAAGTGCATAACCAATGCGCTTTTTTCAGAGCACATTTACCAAAACATCTGCCCTATTTTTGTTCCTTTCCTGCACACTATAGTTAGATTTTAGGAATCTACATGTCCTGGTTGGACCTGTTCTTCTCCTAACCATATGGTGCTAATGTTATCCCAAGTTCCTCCTATTAATAGCCCCTCAATGAATCCTGAAATGTTATGTTCATTCTGAGACACCATAAACTGGGATATGAGCTGAAGAAAATAAATTTGTAATTGACACCAATGATTTAATTCTGCTTGCCTCTAGGTTTATTTTAAGCAACTTTGTCGCAAATGCCAAAAGGGTTTCAATCCATATAGAGTGGAAGCAATTCAGTGCCAGGTTAGTAATGGCAACTTTTCCAAAAACCAACTCGATTGGTTCAATCTACCACATTTGCCACCTCACTGACGAATAAGGCTGGTATAAATTACAGCTGCATATCTTTGCATCACCACTGCTCTGCTATACATATCTTGGGCTGCGCTTATAGTGCCGGCGACGCAGCGGTCGCTGGAAAAATTGAAGTGACTTCCAGCGACTGTGACCAAGCTTTTGCGGCTTGCGCCTACTATAAGCGCACACGACGTCGCTGTCGCCAGCACTATTTGCAGCTTTAGCGCAGCACTTCACCTCAGTGCAGCTTATTAATATTGGTTATAGCCACCCAAACATTATAGCTGACTTGCTTAACATCTGTTCAACACCTTGCCTGTAAATGTGAGCCCGCTTTGAGGAAAGTTAGGTACTTGTTAACTGGCTGAGCAAAAGGGTTATAATGAAGTCTCACATGTTTAAACCAAGTTTAGACATGATTTTAATACATTGCCTGAATTTGTCAATGAATTGCCCCTAAATTATACAAATATTTGCAGTAATTGCACGTGGCACGCATAATGTTGCTTTGAACCTTGCATGTTGAACATTAGAATGGTGGCCTGACATTATATTTGGGATTATGTATACATTTTTCTAACACTTCATATTACCTGTAGGTTATAAGCTGTAACTCTATGGCAGCTAGGTGACAGTACAGAAGTTGTGTCCAATTGACTAGTCTCCTGACACCAATAGTCTGTTTGGCCACCCCAAATTCTTGATTGAAGTTTGTTGCCTGTTGAATGAGTATTTGCAATGGTCTAATCACTTTTCAGTCTTCAATAAGACCATATGAAATGCAACAACATCAATAACCGAAGGAATTGTGTATGCAAAACTAAACTGTTACAGTATGATCCTTCTGATCTTGTAACAGGGATGAAGACAAATGATGCACATAGTGTAATGATGTAAATTAAACTGAGTGAGCACACTAGTGAAAGTGAGAATTAAATATATACTGTCCTCTGAATAGGTGCCACTCCTGGAGTGGACGCCACCAAAATCCATATATAGTTGCAGAGGTTCAGGAGCGCACTCGCATCAAGGGGTATATAAAAAGGAGAAACAAAGTGCAAAAAAGTTTTGCATAATGGTGATTCTAATAAATTGTATGAAATTCACTCTTTCTCCGTGAGCGATAAAGACTTTGGTCATCAAGAGTGACCATCTCGTATGATTCAATGAGGTCTGTTGGGATACAACCGTGTTGACAGAAAAACATGGAGGAAGATCCCATGTACACAGTACACAGATATAGTGCAGATAGCTTTAAACAAGAAATTAAAAAGTAAAACTCGCAAGCATAGGTTGGAGTTAAGCAGTGGGACCACCCTGGGTCAGACAATAGTGACAGGTCAGTACTGCCTGACCCAGGATGGTCCCAGTGCGAGACTCCAACCTATGTTTTTGAGTTTTAATTTATCTTGTTATAAAGGTTGTGTGTGTTTGTTGCACATGGCTTTATAACGTCTGTATGTTGAGCTCTGGGACCACCCTGGGTCAGGCAGTGCTAAACATTTACCATTGTCTGACCCAGGGTGGTCCCACTGCTTGACTACAACCTATGCTTGTGAGTTTATTACCCTTTTTTTGTTTTTGTTTTAATTTCTCATTTAAAGCTATCTGCACTGTCCTGTCTTTCATACTGTATGTATATATGGGATCCTCCTCCCTATGTTTCTCTACAAGGTTGTATCCTGACTGACCTCATTGAATCATCATGAGGTGGTCTTTCTTGATGACCACAAAGCCTTTCTCGCACATGGAGAATGTGAGTGAATTTACCATAATACCATTTATTAGAATCACCATTCTTCAAAACTTTTTTGCACTGTATTTTTTTTTATTTTATTGACATACATACATACATACATACATACATACATACATACATACATACATACATACATACATACATACATACATACATACATACATACATACATACATACATACATACATACATACATACATACCCCAGGATGAGTGTGCTCCTGATCTTTAAAAGAACAGCTTTTGGATTTGAAAGAACACTATTTTGACAGACGAGGAGATGGTCTGTTGGGTCTTTACTTTCTGTGGTACCAATTGCCCTTAACTTGGAGTAGTGTAGGTTTATCCAATGTCTTGGATCCAAGCAGCTGTAGGAGGCATATAGTGTGTAACTTACTGCTGTTTAATACACTGACTTGCACTTAAAAGTTACTAATTTAACTAAAATCGAATTACTTTTATTTTGAAACGCATTTTTTGGTGAGTGTTTCAGTCAGGAAAAATCATTGGTATTTTATCCTGCAGGAAATATTTAACCCATATCTCTGGGAAACTACAATTCGGATAAATGTTAAATGACAAACCTTCCATGGGAAACATGTCCTTGTCCCAACATAGGATAAGATCAGAACTAGTTACATGATCCTACCATCAGAGGTAACTGAACTACCACAGTGGTACTCTAGCAGACAACGCTGCCAGGTGGTTGTCAAGGACTCCATTGTTCCCTCCAATATTGGGTCAGACCATTTCCCACAGAACATCCAGCATTTAAGTGTAGTGAATCTGAATTGTAAGGTGTGTATTTTATTTCTCTCCACCTCCTCTCCTCATACCCTCCTCTCTTAAAGAGAGGAGAACTGGAGTAAGCTGCAGGCGGCTATTAAGAGAAGCATAGTCTTCAGCACGATACGCTGGTCTGTTCTGTATTTTAACCTGTTGGCATGCTGTGCCCTGGATTGTAATGGCAGTCTGTTTCTTAGGTGTGCTCCAAAACTCGTTGCTCTTGTCCTCAAAAGAAAAGGCACATTGACCTCAAGAGGCCTCACCGTCAAGAATTGTGTGGCCGGTGCAAAGACAAGAGGCTCTCTTGTGACAACACTTACAGCTTCAAATACATTGTCTGATGTACAGCATGACTTTATTATTGAGACGTACTTTTTTTGTATTTATGCATTGCACTTTGTATAATGGTATTTACTTGTACTAGTGTTGAATAATGGCTTTTGACCTGGCATTGGAAAATGGATTAAAGATTTTTGCATCTGTAAAATGGTAGCATATGTATACATTGTAAATAAAGTTTTGAAAGTATGTAAAATGTTAATGTATTGCTATAAAAAAAAACTGGCTGAAGGGACCAGAATATGGATATCAGTGTGGACTAGTTCTTTGGTGCAAGCCAGTTAATTAGTGTACTTTTGTGTGCATCAGTTTACACATTTCAGTCGGTAATACAATTTTTGGTGGTTTGTGACCCTGCCCCTGGTTTCACGCTTGCCCATCCCACTTTTTTTTTTAAATTGGTAATTCACAGGTGCATAGCAAGAACTGCACTATTAAAATGTCTCTCCTCATTAAATGTTGAGCTTTTTGCAGGTGCAGCAGTGGGAGCACCTACATAGGCACCATACAGTATTTTTATAGACTTTAACTAAGTGACCCTCTCTTGAGAAGATAAACAGATGCATGTAACTATAAGTTGTCATGTTGGATGTAACACTAGGCCCTTATGTCTTTTGTTCTAGGGATCAGTTATCCCCAATATTTGAAATTGTTCATATTTTTGCATCCTACTATTCACTTTAGAAATAATTTAATATAGTATTTTTGTATATTGATAGTAGACACCAATAGTCTAATGTTAACTACATCGTATTTATAACCCCTCTTAGACATTGGTTCCTCTCTCCTTAAAAGGGTCCCTTTCAATTAAGCCATAGTCGCCACACAAACCAGCCTCTCACTAGGTGGTTATGTGCTACGAAACGCATAGGGTAGTATGGAATATAATAACGATAAACAGCACTCAATAATAAACACATATACAGTGCGGGGTGCTGTGGACTAAAGAGGACCATTCCCTCTCAACACAATAATGAATGGTCCAGCACTCCTATATAAGGAAATCAGATCATTGGTATAAACCAAAAAAAGTGTAATTTAATATATGCACAAGTGAATCAAAAAACATACAATACCCCACATAGAAAACTGTAATAACATATAGGTAGAACCATATAAGGGGTGGGGGGCGCAAGATAACAAAAAGGTGGGTATAAGGGGGGACAACATTTCGGGGAACACCACTTCGTCAGGCCTGTGCCCCTGAGGGACAGAAGGGTACTTCCCTGGCCCCACAACCCACACGGACACAACCAAGCCCCAAATAAAGACAAGCAAACCCTCCACTAATAATGGGTACTACAATGGGAAAATATAATGCAGTATGCAGAAATAGGAAAATGAGGATGCAGAACAAAATGTCCAACGGGCATATGAAATAGAAAAAGTGACTCAAACGACAGTCAATGTAAATGTCCAAACACTCCTGCGCCTCACTCAAAAGGTTGTTTGTAGTGGACTGCATGGTTCAGGGGGGGGGTTTCAAGCCCAGCTGACGTCATCCATAATGCGCGAGCCCAAATCAGTGTAATCACATCCAGCTGGTAGTAATAACATAGCACCGGGAACCACACTATTTTTTTGTATGTTTTGGTAGTAATGACGTAACTTCATGAAGCCAGTTACCCTCCGCGATTGTGTAAACAAAAAACCGTCGCCATGGAGATCACGGAACTCCCGTGATGTGTTGAAAGCCGCATCAGGCTTCTAGGTGTAGCGGTCAGATCGGGCATGCACAGTGATCAGAAGTACACAATCCAGGGTAATCTTGCGTGTCGAAGCACCACAGCAGGCAGGGAATCACTAGGCAGTGATGCACAGTGACACAGGGCTTGTCTAGAAGGTAGATGATTCAGTCTTTCAACCTTGTTCAATATTTCTGGATAAATTACTTAGACCTCTGGTAACCAGCAGTAGGTCATACATTAGAGACACAACAGATTTTTTTTAGATAAAATTAGAACGTTACACACCTTGAATACACCTTTGTTACTCGCTACCCTAGATGTTAATAGTCTATATACATCTATTCCCCATGCCGACAGGATACTGGCGGCCAAAGAGTCGGTGGAACTGGCCAATGTGTTTTCTCCTAGAGAAGGCATGCTAATTGTGGATTTACTAGAGATCATACTTCATGACAATTACTTTCTTTTCGGAGATAACTATTATATCCAGACTCAGGGTACGGCCATGGGCTCGAACGTCGCACCCACATACGCCAACATGTTCATGTCCAAATTTGAAATGGATAATGTATATCATCATCAATCCTTTGTAGAGTATGGGCGTATGTGGGTGCGGTTCATAGATGACATATTTCTAATATGGCAGAGTGATGTGACATCACTATTAAGCTTTGTTGCAGATCTCAATATAGACCACCCAACCATTAGGTTCACCTGTGCACATGACTCTGTACAGATCAATTTTCTGGATACAACGATTAATGTACATAATGGTAAGTTGGAGTCTGACATGTTCTCCAAACCCACGGACAGAAAAAATCTACTACATTTCTCAAGTTTTCACCCTCCTGGTACCACTGTGGGACTGCCGTATAGTCAATTTTTGCGCGCTAAGCATATCATTTGCACTCCATCAAAGATCACAGAGGGCATGGATAAAATCCAGCACAAATTTCAGTCTAGAGGTTACCCTGCTAAAGTTCTCTCTAATCAACGTGAGAAAGCTGAGAATTGGACTCCCACTGGACAAGAGGTCCATGAGAAGAAGAAATTCTCAATCCCATTTGTCTCCACATATAATACCAATTTTGGACCTATTAAAAACATCATACGACGACACTGGCCCCTTCTCAGTAGTGATCCCTTGTTAGCTCCCACTCTTAGTGACCCTCCATTATTCTCGTATAAGAGGGGTAAGAATTTGCTGGATCGTCTAGTTAGGGCTGATCTCGGGGGGACCACTACAAAGCAGGCATTCCTGGGCACCCCCAAGTTAGGGTGCTACAGATGTTGTAGTTGTAGTCATTGTAACAGTATTGTGGAGGGACCTACATTCCAGCATCCCTTGTCTGGCAAGTTGTACAAGATTACAGATTTCTATACGTGCCTCTCGAAAGACGTATATTTAATCAAATGTCCATGTGGCAAGGGCTATGTGGGGGAGACCACCCAGAGGGTGAAGGATCGGATCGGACAGCATTAGGCGGCTATACATAGGTGTGACCCTGAAGCGCCAGTAGCACATCACTTCACACAGGCTGGGCATACTGTGAGTCAATTACGGTACCAGATAATCGATGGCATGAAGATGGGCCGACGTGGCGGCAATATACAGAAAATGTTGTTTCAAAAAGAGTCCAAATGGACTAAGACCCCGGGCACCATGATTCCATCAGGCATGATCTAGACCTGAATATGAGCTGCTACTTTTAAACAGCTGTGCCCGTATGCCCCTCCTGTTTGTGCCCACAGTGACCCTGTCTCTAAATGGCCTCGTGATGCCTGGTACCTTTGCATATATCTCTAGTGCCCCTTTAACTGGGGTATGTGACTGTGGTGAAGGGTCACTACGTGTGGCTGTCTGTGCGGGTGGATCCATCCTTCACCTCTGACCTGGCCCCATGTTCTGTAGAGTTCCTTGTTCTATTATCCAGGATCCTTCCAACCCACTTGATGGGACAGCCATCATCCCCTTAGCAGTAGATTCGTTATAGATCACTACTGAGGTTCTCAGTAATGTCAGGTTACATGTATACATTTATTTTAACCATTACTCTGTGTGTTATATATATATATATATATATATATATCACACACATATATATATATATTCTTTATTATTTTTTATTGGCCACACAAGTATTACTCTGCATTCATTGTTGTGTGTATCTCATTCATTATTTATAGGTAGCCCTCTGGGGGTACATATGGGACTTTGGTCTTTGGAGGTTTGATGCCACACTGGCGTTCCTTTGATATTTGTGCTACTATCTACCATCTGGCCTGTGCACGAATCTACCTTCTAGACAAGCCCTGCATCACTGTGTATCACTGCCTAGTGATTCCCTGCCTGCTGTGGTGCTTCGACATGCAAGACTACCCTGGATTGTGTACTTCTGATCACTGCGCATTCGCGATCTGACTGCGCTACACCTAGAAGCCTGATGCGGCTTTCAACACATCACGGGAGCTCCGTGATCTCCATGGCGACGGTTTTTTGTTTACACAATCGCGGAGGGTATCTGGCTTCATGAAGTTACGTCATTACTACCAAAACTTACAAAAATAATGTGGTTCCCGGCGCTATGTTATTACTACCAGCTGGATGTGATTACACTGATTTGGGCTCGCGCATTATGGATGACGTCAGCTGGGCTTGAAAAAACCCACCTGAACCATGCAGTCCACTACAGACACCCTTTTGAGTGAGGAGCAAGAGCGTTTGGACATTTACATTGAGGACTGCGTGGTTTGAGTCACTTTTTCTATTTCATATGCCCGTTGGACGTTTTGTCCTGCATCCTCATTTTCCTATTTCTGCATACTGCATTATATTTTCCCATTGTAGTACCCATTATTAGTGGAGAGTTTGCTTGTCTTTATTTGGGGCTTGGTTGTGTCCGTGTGGGTTGTGGGGCCAGGGAAGTACCCTTGTGTCCCTCAGGGGCTAAGGGGAACGGGCCTGACGAAGGGGTGTTCCCCGAAACGTTGCCCCCCTGTACTCCCCCTTATACCCACCTTTTTGCTATCTTGCTCCCCCCCACCTCCCCCATACCTACCCCTCCACTTTTTTCACCCACACACCCCTTATGTGGTTCTACCTATATGTTATTACAGTTTTCTATGTATGGTATTGTATGTTTTTTGATTCACTTGTGCATATATTAAATTACACTTTTTTGGTTTTATACCAATGATCTGATTTCCTTATATAGGGAGTGCTGGACCATTCAGTATTGCATAGGGTAGTCTGTTCCTACCATCTCTACTCATACCTGCAATCTGAGCGGTGAAAGTGGCAGAGGTAAAAATTACATTGGGGACCTTGGAGACTGAAAACCCTGATTCTGTTGGTTGCTGCAACCAGGTTTCCCTTACCTTGCTGCTGTGGGGAAGGGGAGGCTCGCGGGTACTGCCAGAATGCAGGCTGACCTGCCAGGAAGTAGGGACACTCCTATGGTAGGGCTGCGGCTGGCAAGGGGGTGATCCGGTTGCCGGAGCTCTGCAGTGCATCCGGCAAGTAGGGGCCGCCATTTTGTGAGACCCAGCGCATATGCATAGTTGCGGCGGCCGTTAGAGGCATGCTCTACAGAGGGACTACATGTCCCAGGGGCAAGCATAGCCAATTATGTGGCTAGATTCCCTGCGAGGGAAATAGATAGTTGGTGCGTTTTGGACCACGAGGCTAGTCAGAGAAGGGACCTCAACGGAAAAGGTAGTGTCCAGGGAGCAGTGTGTCTCTGGATTAGGCCATATAGGCCCAGGTCCCTTCAGCTTGTGGTTGCTGCAGGGAAGGCCCCTAGATAGGGACACTTCCCCAGTATCTGCATAGTGACAGGCACAGCAACAGTAACAAGATACTGCGCTGTGACATGGGACCAAGCTACCATCTGTCAACTGAGATTCTTAACAGTGAGATATTCCAACGGGAGTTCATCTCACGCAGAGGCGGACATCTTCGTTAGATCAGATGGATCCTTTCATCTGCCGGCGGTAATGGAGTACCCGGGAAGGTATCATCACCTACGTGCAACTTTGGCCATACACACATTCTGTGGGTTGCACTACCACACACCTTGGGTGGGCTGGACCCTGTGGACACCGAGTGGTTATGTGCATCAGTGCTTTGCGGGTCTCACCAAGGTGGCGTTGTGTTGGGGGTACAAAGTAATAAGTTAAGTTGTATATCACCGTGTGTATATTTATTCTTTACTGTGTGTTCCTGGGAAGTGGTTATCCAACTACCCTTGGATCCTTCCCACGTGGATCCGCTGTCATCAGGTAGAACACAATCACCTCGGGCTCCCTGCAGCGGAGGTTCAGGCCTCCTGTGAGCCACTCAGGTAACGTACCACACGTAGTTTCCCTTAGACACGGGGGAAAGGGGGCTACACATGTAATATTGTGCGGCCCAAATCAGCGAACAAGTGTTTTATATCATCTCCAGAAACGCTCGGATTCCATTGACTTGTGTGGATGGACATCGCTGTATTCTACCAGCTATACATGAGGTCTATACCGCCAGCTGTACATGTGGTCTATACCCCCAGCTGTACATAGCTGTAACTAGCGAATGAGGTAGATATCCAATACCACATTCAGGACTCCAGAGATCCTTCAAGACTAAAGTGCATTTTGTTTGTCCAGCAGGTGTGGACACGAAAGTTGGTTCAGCCAGCCATATACATGATCCAATGATCCGGTGACTGAGGCATAGATCTGCCATTGCTCCTAGAACTCTGGAGATGTTTGAGATCCCAGTGTTACTTGTTTGCCGGCATATGTAGACACATTCTTTGTCCAGCTAGCTATACAAGTGGTGTCCTGCTTTCCTGACCTGAATCTAAAGCGCTTGCTGCATCTTTGAAAAGTGAAAAACCAGAGATCAAGTCCCTATTTTCACTCAGCATTCACCTGCTCATCTGAGCACTATAATCAATGAAATTAGAAATGAATCTCAAAAGACAAAACGGGTGCAATATAGCATAACATCCTTTTTGTATGAATGTAAAGCCTGCCAGTCTCGCCCCCCCCCCTCAGCCTACCTCCCGTGTTCCCCCCCAGCCTACCTCCCGTACCCCCCCCAGCTTACCTCCCACACCCCCCAAGCCTACCTCCCGCGCCCCACCGAGGTGCACTCGCAAATGCAATTACAGTATGGGTCATAGCATTCAAAACAACTTGTAAAAGAAATCTACGTAAGTACCAGCACTCACTGTCTAATAGCTAAATGATGAAAACAGTTGTAATGCAGAATAAACATTTAATAATAAAATGAACCAGAAATAAATCAAATGTGTTTGCAGAAACCAGTATCACAAATGGGCATGTCACAAAGTGAGGGGTGGGGGGGGGGGGGGGGGGGGGGGAAGGAAGGAAAGGGGAAAAAAACATGAAACACAAGGAATATACACAAAAAAACGGAGAACGGAAAGTATGCTAGGGGGGGGCGACGTTTCGAGGGACTACCTCTTCATCTGGCCCATTCCCCCTGGTCCAAAAGGACCGAGAGGTACTTCCCTAAGCCTCCCTTCCCCTATACCTGGTCAAATCAGACACCCCTGAAAATAGCTAGTAAACATATAGTGTAAGCTAAATACAGCTAAACATGCAAATAGCAGGGCAGCAAGAATCCACTAATGGTACAGTTAAAGCTGAACACAGCTTGCAAGAAAGCAGCTTGCAAATGAGCTCCACACGAGCAGCTGAAGGAGCAGAGCCACTGAGGGTTTGACCACTTCATTTATTTTTCTCATTAACCTTTCACTGACTGTGGACTCTTGGTGCTCATTTGCAAGCTGCTTTCTTGCAAGCTGTGTTCAGCTTTAACTGTACCATTAGTGGATTCTTGCTGCCCTGCTATTAGCTGTTTAGCTGTATTTAGCTTACACTATATGTTTACTAGCTATTTTCAGGGGTGCCTGATTTGACCAGGTATAGGGGAAGGGAGGCTTAGGGAAGTACCTCTCGGTCCTTTTGGACCAGGGGGAATGGGCCAGATGAAGAGGTAGTCCCTCGAAACGTGGCCCCCCCTAGCATACTTTCCGTTCTCCGTTTTTTTGTGTATATTCCTTGTGTTTCATGTTTTTTTCCCTTTTCCTTCCCCCCCCCCCCCCCCCCCCCACCCCTCACTTTGTGACATGCCCATTTGTGATACTGGTTTCTGCAAACACATTTGATTTATTTCTGGTTCATTTTATTATTAAATGTTTATTCTGCATTACAACTGCTTTCATCATTTAGCTATTAGACAGTGAGTGCTGGTACTTACGTAGATTTGTTAGTACTATACAGGGGAATAAGGGTCCCCTTTTGTTCCGTGCACCCTGCAATTGCATATATTTAACACCATCAGAGTGCTGTCTATCGTCCCCTTTTACCCTTAACTTGTAAAAGAAAGTTACCAGCCCAAGGGGGGCCACCAACCCTGACTGAAACACCCTCCTGGTGAAGCAGTATCCGGGGAAAGGTTGGGAGTTGGTGCCACGCCAGCATGTCCAGGATCGCTGATGGCGCGGCATCGGCCATCTCTGATCTTCTTTAAGTTTCCATTTTTGCATTTCTGTATGACACATCCACAAGGACTATATATAGAACGCATGTATGGTGCCACCGCTGCTTGAACAGTTAACTGCGCAAATGTGTCACTATACATTTAAAAGATTAGCTATTTAATGTAATTTGCTATGAGTATACAACAAAAGCCCTCAACTTCCATTATGTATGTATGCATGTGTGTGTGTATATATATATATATATGTAATCTAATGAATACCTTTACTACATACATTGCAGATCAATGTCTTAGTTACTATCAAAGTATATTTATAATATATTTATAATGTATTTGTGTAGTGCACATAACATATTTAATTTATTGTATATGCACAGCATATGTTTAATATACAAAACTAGCTGATATACCCGGCGTTGCCCGGGATTGAATGGTCCCGCTCCCCCTCTCTGTCCACTCACCCCCTATCTCTGCTCCCCATTGCCCTCTCTCTGTGGGTGGGTGAGTTAGTGACTGGGTGGGTGGGTGGGTGAGTTAGTGACTGGGTGAGTTAGTGACTGGGTGGGTGGGTGAGTTTAGTGACTGGGTGGGTGGGTGAGTGAGTTTAGTGACTGGGTGGGTGGGTGAGTGAGTTTAGTGACTGGGTGGGTGAGTGAATTTAGTGACTGGGCGGGTGGGTGAGTTAGTGACTGGGTGGGTGAGTTAGTGACTGGGTGGGTGGGTGAGTTAGTGACTGCGTGGGTGGGTGAGTGAGTTAGTGACTGGGTGGGTGAGTGAGTTAGTGACTGGGTGGGTGGGGGAGTTAGTGACTTGGTGGGTGGGTGAGTTAGTGACTGGTTGGGTGGGTGAGTTAGTGACTGGTTGGGTGGGTGAGTTAGTGACTGGGTGGGTGGGTGAGTGAGTTAGTGACTGGGTGGGTGGGTGGGTGGGTGCGTTAGTGACTGGGTGGGTGGGTGAGTTAGTGACTGGGTGGGTGAGTTAGTGACTGGGTGGGTGAGTTAGTGACTTTGAGTTAGTGACTGGGTGGGTGGGTGAGTGAGTGACTGGGTGGGTGAGTTAGTGACTGGGTGGGTGGGTGAGTTAGTGACTGGGTGGGTGAGTTAGTGACTGGGTGGGTGAGTTAGTGACTGGGTGAGTTAGTGACTGGGTGGGTGAGTGGGTGGGTGAGTTAGTGACTGGGTGGATGAGTTAGTGACTGAGTGGGTGGATGAGTTAGTGACTGAGTGGGTGGGTGAGTTAGTGACTGGGTGGGTGGGTGAGTTAGTGACTGGGTGGGTGGGTGAGTTAGTGACTGGGTGGGTGGGTGAGTTAGTGACTGGGTGGGTGAGTTAGTGACTGGGTGGGTGGGTGAGTTAGTGACTGAGTTAGTAACTCGAGTTAGTGACCGGGTTTGAGTTAGTGACTGGGTGAGTTAGTGACTGGGTGGGTGAGTTAGTGACTGGGTGGGTGGGTGAGTTAGTTACTGGGTGGATGGGTGAGTTAGTGACTGTGTGGGTGGGTGAGTTAGTGGGTGGGTGAGTTAGTGACTGGGTGGGTGGTTGAGTGAGTTAGTGACTGGGTGGGTGAGTTAGTGACTGGTTGGGTGGGTGAGTTAGTGACTGGGTGGGTGGGTGGTTGAAGTAGTGACTGGGTGGGTGGGTGAGTTAGTGACTGGGTGGGTGGTGAGTTAGTGACTGGGTGGGTGAGTTAGTGACTGGGTGGGTGAGTTAGTGACTTTGAGTTAGTGACTGGGTGGGTGGGTGGGTGAGTGAGTGACTGGGTGGGAGGGTTAGTGACTGGGTGGGTGGGTGAGTTAGTGACTGGGTGGGTGAGTTAGTGACTGGGTGGGTGGGTGAGTTAGTGACTGGGTGGGTGGGTGAGTTAGTGACTGGGTAGGTGGGTGAGTGAGTTAGTGACTTGAGTTAGTGACTGGGTGGGTGAGTTAGTGACTGGCTGGGTGAGTTAGTGACTGGGTGGGTGGGTGAGTTAGTGACTGGGTGGGTGGGTGAGTTAGTTACTGGGTGGATGGGTGAGTTAGTGACTGTGTGGGTGGGTGAGTTAGTGGGTGGGTGAGTTAGTGACTGGGTGGGTGGTTGAGTGAGTTAGTGACTGGGTGGGTGAGTTAGTGACTGGTTGGGTGGGTGAGTTAGTGACTGGGTGGGTGGGTAGTTGAGGTAGTGACTGGGTGGGTGGGTGAGTTAGTGACTGGGTGGGTGGTGAGTTAGTGACTGGGTGGGTGAGTTAGTGACTGGGTGGGTGAGTTAGTGACTGGGTGGGTGAGTTAGTGACTTTGAGTTAGTGACTGGGTGGGTGGGTGGGAGGGTTAGTGACTGGGTGGGTGGGTGAGTTAGTGACTGGGTGGGTGAGTTAGTGACTGGGTGGGTGGGTGAGTTAGTGACTGGGTGGGTGGGTGAGTTAGTGACTGGGTAGGTGGGTGAGTTAGTGACTTGAGTTAGTGACTGGGTGGGTGAGTTAGTGACTGGGTGGGTGGGTGAGTTAGTGACTGGGTGGGTGGGTGAGTTAGTGACTGGGTGGGTGGGTGAGTTAGTGACTGGGTGGGTGGGTGAGTTAGTGGGTGGGTGGGTGAGTTAGTGACTGGGTGGGTGGTTGAGTGAGTTAGTGACTGGGTGGGTGAGTGAGTTAGTGACTTGGTGGGTGGGTGAGTTAGTGGGTGGGTGGGTGGTTGAGTGAGTTAGTAACTGAGTGGATGAATGAGTTAGTGACTGGGTGGGTTAGTGACTGAAGCGGCCTGAAGATAGCGGGCGGGCCGGCATTCCCCCCCACCTGCATCCCCCATATGTCATGTGACGGCATGGAGCTAGAGGGCAGGCCGTCATCTCCCCCGCACCCCCCATACCTCACGTGGCAGCGGCATGCAAATAGTTAGCGTCCCGGCATCCCCCACACCTCAGGTGGCATGAAGATAGCGGTTGGGCATCCCCCCCACCTCACGCGGAGAGGAACCTTTGGAGAGGCGGCAGGGTGTGTGGGAGGCACGGGGGGGGAGTGACACACACCTACCTCTACTTCCGGGCGCCGCCATCTTAGGCACTCGGCGCCGCGAGGGAGGAAGGGGGTCCTTCCGGGCACCGCCATCTTGGGCACTCGGCGCCGCGAGGCAGCTGCCTGCCCACATGCTGTCCCCCCGCTGGGGAGGGAGGGAAGTGAGCGCCGGGGAGCGGGGGTCCTTCCGGAGGCTGCTTGCCCACTGCCTGTTCCCCCGCAGGGGAGGGAGGGAAGTGAGCGCCGGGGAGCGGGGGTCCTTCCGGAGGCTGCCTGCCCACTGCCTGTCCCCCTGCCGAGGAGGGAGGGAAGTGAGCGCCGGGGAGTGGGGGTCCTTCCGGAGGCTGCCTGTCCACTGCCTGTCCCCCCGCCGGGGAGGGAGGTGAGTGGAACGCCGGGGAGGGAGGTGAGTGGAGCGCCGGGGAAGGAAGTGAGTGGAGCGCCGGGGAGGGAGGTAAGTGGAGCGCCGGGGAGGGAGGTGAGTGGAGCGCCGGGGAGGGAGGTGAGTGGAGCGCTGGGGAAGGAGGTGAGTGGAGCGCTGGGGAGGGAGGTGAGTGGAGCGCCGGGGAGGGAGGTGAGTGGAGCGCCGGGGAGGGAAGTGAGTGGAGCGCCGGGGAGGGAAGTGAGTGTGATGGGGGGGGGGGGGGAGAGGACAGAGTGTGTGTGTGTGTGGCCGAGGGGGAAGACAGTGGCAGTTGGGTGACGTCAGACCCACCAATCTGATTGGCCAGAGGCTGAGGACCAATCAGATTCACCGCAGATAGCACTAACCTTTCGATTTTATATATTAAGATGTTCTATAGTGTATATTTCTTAAATGCAGAGCAACAGCTATCTGTCTTACAAACAAACGAAAGACTTACAATTGGTGGCATGTAGACAGTTGAGCCCAAAGCAATAACACAGCAGAGAAATCAGGACACTAGAAACCATGCTGCCCTGACGGATCTCACAGAATGAAATAAACTCGGGCAAAGTGGGTTGTTATAGTGTGCAGAGTCATGTATACCCTTCTCACTTTACAAGTTGTGCAGGCCTGATGTAGATCCTGTGCTCGCCCCTTTTGCACCAAAGAGGAGGTGCCCTAAATTATAGAGATCAACCCAGCCCTCACAGCCTGTGATGATGCCAGCGCACTTTAGTGCAACAAAGTAACAATTTTAATCTCTAAAAACCATATAGATGTATGCTTACATCAATAAAACATGTACTGGGCACATAAGAAAAGCGAACTCTGCCTCCCAATCCTCACCCCCTCTGCACGAATCTCCCGTCGCGTCACTTCCGGTTTGCCGGCGTTTTGTTTCCCGTATCGCAGCGCGGCTGAGTTCACCGAATGAAGGGGATCCCAGGTGCAGACCAGTGCAGGCGAGTGGCATCAGCAGGGCGCTTCCAACCCCGCACAGACACTGACCCGCACAGACACAGACACTGACCCGCACAGCCACTCTGACACTGCCACACTCTGACACTGCCACACTCTGACACTGCCACAGCGCCTCTGACAAACTGACACTGCCACTAGCTCTGAGGAGCAGCTGCAGAGGGGGGGGGGGGTCCTACCTTTCACTGTGGAGCATGGCTGGGGGGAGGAGGGGTGAAGCCATCTTGGGCCCTGGCAGCAGGCACCTCACTTCCTGCTCTCACTAACAGGCTCTGCTGTCACTAACCCCGCCCCCACCCTCTGCAGTCAGACCGGCCTCAGCTCTGTTCCTTCTCTCCTCTCTGCCTGCAGGGGATCGCATCAAACTACTGGCTCTTTCCATAATAGGCAGACCGGTCTCGGGGGGTTGGGGGGGGGAGGAGGGCATCACGATGCTAGCGCTCCTTCAATGTGTCGGCAGAGCAGGCTCAGGAGGGGGTGGAGAGCGTGTCAAAATGCTGGCGCTCCTTCCCTCCTGTGTCTGCAGAGCGGACTACACGTCGGTGTGTGTGCCACGTACTTCAATACAGTTCATTGAACTACTACCTTTGTGTGCTGTCTCGTTTTTCATGCACAGCTGTCCAGTGAAATCTCTCACCATCTCTCTCTCACACCTAGAGAGAGCATGTAGTATGCATGTGCTTCAGTAGCAATCAGGAGGTTAACCTCCTAGCCAGGCAAGCAGCTAGGGTGTGTCAGTTAACTGCTGAATGCTGTCAGCAGCCTGACAGAACTGAGCCTTACCCCAACCAGCAAAGGTGCCAGTTTAGCTCTCCAATCTGTAGTAAAGGAACTGACAAGTATGTTAGTGTTCCAGAGGGAGCTAGGTAGTTTGTTTTCATTCCTATTCTGTTTTTTGCCCTTTTGTTAGTAACCTTTCATTTGAGAGAAAAGACCCTGCAAAATGGCTGAGTTGTCACAATAAATAAATATATATATTGCATTGTAGTTGTCTCCCATTGTCTGACCTCAAGCCACGTGTGACATATTATTTAGACATAAAGGACTTGGGCCCCCACCTCAGCAACAGGTATCAGTCTGGGAACTAGAACTAGAGGGGATACACTGACAATCTCACCCATACATAAAATTCTACCCTTTCCTCCTCCCTCAACCAACATGTCCCCCTTATTCTCCAGCGTACTCGTTGCTCCAACCCTCAAACCTGGCTTAACTCATTCACACATCTCCCGTACTCGCTCCTCTGGAGGAAGTCTCAGACTTCTTTCACTAGAAATGTCTCCTATCTCTCAGGCTTAACAATACTTCTCCACACTTAATAATTTTCACAGATTAACCCATGTTGCCTTTTCTTTATCTTGGATTTCTTCCTGCAATCTTTTCATGTACACCTTTGCTGACTATTTTGAGGAAAAGGTAGATCTAATGCGTCAAGATATCTCCCTTGCACCTTATAGTTCATTGGTGGCCAACTCCAGTCCTCAAGGGCCATCAGCAGGTTAGGTTAGAAGAATATCCCAGCTTCAGCACAGGTGGCTCGGTCAATGACAAAGCAACTGATTGCGCTACCTGAGCTGAAGCAGCAACATCCTGAACACCTGACCTGTTGGTGGCCCTTGAGGACTGGTGTTGGCCACCCCTGTCATAGCCCTTTCCTTCCCAATGCTGCTCTCTCTACTCTGGACTACTCCTCACCTATCACAGAATAGGAATGGTCTCACCTACTATCCTCCTCTCCCTCCACTACATGCAACCTTGACCACAATCCCTCTCACCTCATCCAACCTCTTACCACTCTGCTCCCTATTCTTACACACATTTTCAACTGCACACTTAGCTCATGCATCTTTTACCTGTGTTTTTAAGGACACCTGAGGGTGAGAAAGGAAGGGGTGGGGAGAGATGGGGTGAGGGGGGGGGGGGGGGGATCAGGGGTGAGGGGGGGGGAATCAGGGGTGAGGGGAGAGATATGGGTGAGGGGGGAGAGATGGGGGTGAGGGGGGGTGCAGATAGGGGAGTAGGGGGAGAGATAGGGGGGAGATTGGGGTGAGGGAGGGGGAGAGATAGGGGATGGGGGGAAGAGATAGGGGGTGGGGGGAGATAGGGGGTGAGGGAAGGAAGAAAAGGGGGGAGAGAAGGAATGAGGGGGGGAAATAGCGGGTGAGAGGGGAGTGACAGGAGACAGAAAGAAAGGGAATATGGGGGAGAGAGGAGATAGGGGGGAGAGGTGGGAGATGAGGACGGAGAGAAGATACAGTATATGGGAGAAAGGGTGAGAGAAAGGTGATGGAGAGAGTGGATGGAAAAAGGAAGAGAAAGGGGGATAAAGAGAGAGAAAGGGGGATAGAGAGAGAAAGGAGAGAGAGAGAGAAAGGGGGAGAGAGAGAGAGAAAGTGGGGGAGGGAGAGAGAGAGAAAGGGGAGGAGAGAGGGAGAACGGGGAGAGAGAGAGAGAGAGAGAGAGAGGTGGGATGAGAGAGAGATGGGATGAGAGAGAGGTGGGATGAGAGAGAGGTGGGATGAGAGAGAGATGGGATGAGAGAGAGATGGGATGAGAGAGATGGGATGAGAGAGATGGGATGAGAGAGATGGGGATGGGGGGAGAAGGATGGGGCCGGGAAGGAGAAGGATGGGGGAAGAAGGGGGGGGGGAAAGAAGGATGGGGTTAGAAGTATGGGGTGGGGGGAGAAGGGTGGGGGGAGAAGGATGGGGATGGGGGGGAGAAGGATGGAGATGGGGGGGAGAAGGATGGGGATGGGGGGGGAGAAGGATGGAGATGGGGGGGGAGAAGGATGGCGATGGGGGGGAGAAGGATGGGGATGAGAAGGATGTGGATGAGGATGGGAGAAGGATGGAGAGAAGTATTGGGTTGGGGGGGAGAAGGGTGAGTATGAGGGAAGAAGGATGGGGATGAGGCGAGAAGGATGGGGGGTGGGGATAGGGATGGGGATGAGAGGGATGCGGATGAGAGGGGTGGGGAAGGGTGGATGGGAAGAGGAAGGGGATGTGGGGATGGGAGGAGGATGAGGATGGGGGGAGAGGGTGGAATATAGGGATCGCTAAAATCGATCTAAGCTTAGTGTGTAAAAATGTAACCTACTCATAAGCTAAACTAGAGGTACAACATTTCCACTTCTGCCCTGCTGATGAGGCACTGCCTGGGTCTTGTAGTCAGATTTAAAACTGACCCCCAACATATTTTGAGTTTGTCCGTCCTGATCTATAGGGCAGGGACTCCAATTCCTTGTTTCATTGCCTGGTTAAAGCACTTGTGGAACTTTGTATATTTCCTCCAGGTATTGTCTGTACTGTATTAGAACTCTGTAAAGTGTTGCATACACTGGTCGTACTATATAAATACAGATGTATTTAAAACCAGAGACAGAACATGAAACACAGACAGAGCTCAGTGCACATCCAGTGAAACTTATACACGGTACAGTGCCTAAATATATATGTATAGATATCTATTAAATAAAATGGTCTTTTAGTTTAACATTTTGGCCAAAGTGTTGTAAGCCCCTGAGCCACTGCACGGCAGACCACATCTCAAGGGTCCCTAACACTAATATAAATTCTTAATAACCTGTGCATTATATACTGGTTTTAAATAACCTGTGCATTACCAGGAAGAATGATTTATAATAAATCTATCAAAATTAGTTGCATAGTTCTAAGTCTGATTGAAGCTTTTATTAACCTGTACATTACCAGGAAAAGCACTCTGTATTAGATTTGTCACAATCATACTGCAAGCAAGCAAGTTCCCCTGAGAGTGGGAGATGCTATGGAGTGAGCTTTTAACCATTTAAATGTGGAAGGGGGTGAGCTTCAATTAGGTAGGAGGTAAGGGACCCTTGAGATGTGGTCTGCCGTGCAGTGGCTCAGGGGCTTACAACACTTTGGCCAAAATGTTAAACTAAAAGACCAATTTATTTAATAGATAACTATACATATATATTTAGGCACTATACTGTGTATAATTTCACTGGATGTGCACTGAGCTCTGTCTGTGTTTCATGTTCTGTCTCTGGTTTTAAATATATATTGCCATGCTCAGTAGCACTCATCTGTGACACTTATATGCTTATATATATGTTGTGGTTATTTTGGGGGTTCAATATGAGCTTGTGGGTGTCCTATATGTTTTTTAAATACAGATGTAGCCAGACTAACTTTTCTTTTTGTTTGGAGGCATGCTCTGGCATTTTGCTGCAACATTACCATTGAATGTATGGAAATTCTTGAGGCATGCCTCAGTATTTTGAAGTATCTGTGGGAACAGTAAGTCTGGCAACGTTTGTAAATATTGACATATACACTTACAAATATCACTGGATAGAAGGGGCAACCTTGGCTTTTCTCTCTAATGAGATGGAAGGAAGGGAAGATGCTTTTAAAGAACTGATGCTACCATTAAATCTGCATGTGAAAGTTAAATAAATGATTCAATTTTACCATGTTGAAAGCCTTCTCAGCATCTAGACTTGCTATACATGCAGGGACTTTATCGACTATAGAGATTTTCTGGCATAGTGTGTGCCGTGTGCCGCTACGGTTGATAGAACTTGGCATATTTGTTTTGAGGAGTATCTACTTAGCATAAAACCAGTTGGAACCTCACTAATTAGACTGGGTAAACAGAGCTTCAACCTATCTGCAAGAATCTCTGTAATGATTTTATAATCAAGTTTCAAGTTCTAGTGAGATGCTGTAGGCCTATATGAGGTTGGCTCATCTGGGTCTCTGCGTTTTTAGGAATAAGTCTACTGTATTAGCCTTTGAGAATGTTTAAGGGCAGCCTATGCAGTCAACAGTTTATTATAAAGATTGGTTTGCACAGAAGTGACTAGTAGGCATAAAGTTTTATACAATTCCGTTGTGAAACCGTCAGGGCCAGGTGCCTGGAGCGTCTTCAGAGACCTAGCAGCCTTGGAGCCTTCTGCTGAATAATGGACCGATATTATTCTAATTGGGGACCTGAGAGTTTACGTAGAGTGATATTTTCCTAGAAGGCTTGGTAGGTGTGTATACACAGTTTTGCACTATCAAAGAACCTTGTATATGAGCAGAATATACATATGATTGGGATGTGAGCTGTAATCTGCAGAGAAGCTGAAGTGTCTGAAGCAAGTAGTATTAAACAGGAGCTTAAAGTAAAAATAAAAAGTGATTTCAAAGGGCAGAAACAATCACAGTAAATGAATGTGTATAAGAATCGCCTTCAGACTGCAGGAATTGCTAGGTCAATGTAGTTCCTCTACTGATGAAGTCAGGCTGCAATTACTGTATGTGTTTGCACAGATAAGTGCAGGTCAGAGAGGTTAAAGCCCCCCAAAATGTATATAGTCTCAGGGGGGTTAACATTAGATCTAGGGGGCATCTGGCATGCTAATAGCCGGCTGCAGCAGAGTATAGCCGGAGGATGACCAGTGTGCGTACCTTTAGAACTTTGTCAAGTCTGTGACAAGGGTGATTATCCCTTACAGGAAGAGCAATGGAGCTCGAACATGAACAAGGGTGTCTCCGTGTCCTCCTGTGCAACTCCTCCCCTTCAGATCACTAGGCAGGCCTCACATCGGGAGAGGGAGACCTCTCACATGGCTGCACAGACTGCCACCTTGGACAAGGTAAGTTGCAATGCTCCCCTGCTTTGGAATAGGCCATTGGTATTAAAGAACTGGGCATCAGTTGGACCCTCAAAGTAGATAGGCACCATGCACACCACCTATCCACTGGAAGCTTGGAAGGAGAGTATATACAACTTTCCGGGGATATATGGCATAAATAGAGCTATGTACTAGTAGCAGAGTTGAAGGAGAAACAGAGCACCATCCAGAGTAAAAAAACCGATCCAGAGGGGGCTCACTCATAAGAAAAATAATCACATTTATTGGATCATACAAAAACCTCTAGAGAGGCAGCTTCACACAATGCGTTTCATCATGATGAAGCATAATGCGCGAAACGCATTGTCTGAAGCTGCCTCTAGAGGTTTAGTTCATTCACTCCTCTAGAGGAGAGTTCATTCACTGTCTGTGTTTGTGCTTTTTATGTAGTCTAACTAAACTTTTTTAATTTTCCTCTGCTGGAGAGTTCACAATTTTTTCCTTGGAGTTGCTGTTGTTTTGATCTATTTTTGCATTATGTGACGTCACATGACCCTGCTGCATCATTTGACCCCCACGTTGCCATGGTCATGAGTCCTGAAGCCGGCTGAATCTCGGTAAGTAGAGGTTGCAGAGACCTCGCGCAGTCCCACAGCATTTAATTTAAATGCCTTGGGGAAGAGTGTGGGACCTCTGCAACTGCCCGCGCCCCTCCTCCCCCACAAAAATCTCGCGCCCCCTAGTTTGTGCACCCCTGTTCTAAAGGGAATAAGATAATGTTAATCCAGTTTTATTCCTTTAAATAATGTACTGATCAATTTTTCTGGCTAATGATATGCAAAAGAGGCGTTCCCCCAAATCACATATCCACTAAAGGCCGTTCAGGTTAACTCAGGAAATTAACGTTAGGATATATAGGTCATAACCTGAAGGTGACTTTTGTTGGAGAGGGGAGAGTGCGAGGAGATGAGAAACCCATATTTCTGGGTCTGTTTGAAAATAATGCCACCTTTAGGCAAGACATAGCATTCTGTCGTGTTATTTAAAGCAGACGCAAGGTAGTACTAATTTAACCTAAAGTTAAGCCTATGATAAGGAGTTAAACAACAACCATTGTTTTTGCACATAATTAATTTTGTGGATATGTGTTCAACTCAGGGAAAATAACGTCTGCTACCATTTTAAGTAACCTAACGTTATTTGCCCTAATTTAACATAGTTTAGTATATTTGTTACTAGGAATTATCAGCTTATCACACTAGTTACATTTTTAATATTACCAGTGAATCCAATGAAAATGGTTTACTTTTCGTCGTGTCACTGTAACCCTTCAGAACAAATGAATATCACGTTATCATCCATCGCAACGCAAGACGAGGAAAGATGCCTCAGCACATATCTTGTGACTGAATACATTTATCATGAATTTCAATGAATGACTTCAACAAAAATAATCTTAATTACGTCACAAAACTGCAAGTATATGTACAGAGTGAATAAGTTACACAGACTATGTGTGAATGAAAGTGCCTCAGATGTGCAAAGGAATTACATGCAATTCAATTCACACGTGACAGCAGAAGGTTTGAGGGGGAAATGTCATACATATTTACCAATATATTATGCATTTATAATTTTATGCATATAATGAAAATTAAATTCCACTTAAAAAGAAATTTGAACTCATCGTAACATTTAGACTTTTCATAATCCAAATATACATTAAATAAAAATATGCATGCGTAACAGATAAAAAAAAAAAGATGTAATCATTCTTTAAACTTCCACCTTCAGAATGGTAGTAAAGTCATATCAGCCTTCTTTTTCATAATATAAATATATTCATAAAAGCAACCCGCTAATAAAAAGCAGCCAGGATCCTTGAAAATAAAAAATGACCTAAACCATTTGGGGTACTTGGGTTTCTGTAACAGTCCATTGCTATATGATCCAGTACCTTAGGAACAGTAAACTCTAGGAAATGTAATTCGTAGCAGCGTAAGATACAGTAATCATTCTCAAATTACAGTGTACAGGTTAATTACAGTCTCATTACAATCAGCCTTCATATTCACAGGCTCTCAGCTATTGACCAATAATAACCAGTATTCTTCTGCGGCCAGCCTCATTCTGCCTGTCGTCTGCTAATCCAGAGAAGAAAATAAAGAAAATGCTAAAAAGTATTTAAAAGCAACAAAAAATATATTATATATATATATATATTCTTTTGTGAAGGAACATTGCACTTTTGCCATTCTAAAATTAGGATTTATAGAAAGGGAAGTATTATTCAGTATAGTAGGCTTTGGTATGCAATGTAAGTCACTTCTTCAGTAGTGCGTTACAGTAGTTCAGTGAAATACTAGCCATTTGTGCAAGCAAGGATGAGTTTTGCCCAGGTTGTTCCTACTGCTACACCTTGGTTCTTACAGTATTGCTACAGATCTGAAGATCTGTCTGCGTTATTTCATAAAATGGCCTAAAGGTAAGAGGAATGATGATAGCTTGACCAAGTCTTCCTAATATTGAGTAGATACTGAAGGACCTCACACCAGCATGACAGCACTTCCACCTTGGGGGTACAGGAACGCACCAGCTTCCTGTCAGAGACTAGTGCCAGAAACATTGGAGTCGGGAAGGAAAGTTGAGACCACCCGGTAATTTTGAGCCCTGCGAATCATGTCTCGAATCTCCATGTTGAGGTCCATAAGCTTGGTGCAGATATCAGTCAGGTTTTGGTTAGAGCCTACGAGAGCAAAGGTACCGGTCTGTCCCAGTGTTTGATGGCGGAAGTAAATATTCAGTAGTGTCTGTACCTCATCATCAGAACTGCTCCCAAATATGTCATTAGGCCATAGTTTCCTAGTATGCAGAAAGACATTTAATTAGTGCCAAGTTTGCTTATGTAAATTAATCAAGAAAACAATACAATTACCACAAAGCACTAAGGGGAAATGTACCCCACATTATACTGTGTAAACTTCACATCATACTCGACCCCATTGAATTGTATGTTTAGGGTTTATTTGGTGTAATAATAAATTATCATTATTATGTTATGTAGGTTTTTAACGTTTTATCCTTCATATAGTCTCATTTATCATAAAGTAATCTACTTAGCCCAAAACCCAACAGTGGTAAGCAGGTCAGTACTGTTGATAAGGTGATGAACAGTGACTTTCCTACATACAGTACAATACTCTATCTGAAAGTGTATAATAAATCATGTTGATCTCAGGACTTCCAGGCTTGTATTTTGACGCCAGGTGGCATATGATATTGTTTCATCAAGAGCCAACCGAGGCATAGTGAAAAAGTACATGCCGTGCCTGAAGAACTACCATCGCAATACTTCTGTTCTGGGATTATGAAGACTAGGCAGAACATAATTGTCTTGGTACATAGAGATATGTACCAAAAGGCATCACAAGGACATTAGTTAAGCAAAGGGTCACTTTTTTTCAGTGGAATACTATATAAAATACAATATAATATCTTGTCTGACCCTATGACCCAGTGTGGTCTGAATGCTCACAAACAAAGGCACTTATGTAAGTGGAATACTTTGTGTTTTTACCATTAAAAACAGTACTATACTATTTTGCTTTCCCCCTTTTTTTATATATGGAATTTCCCCCTCTCTATGTGGATCTGGAGTATCTGTCTGGAGACATAAGTTGGTAACTTTGAACAACCACAAAGCTTTCATTTCACGTTAAACACGTGAGTGCAAATTTTATAGAATTTCCAGCAATAAAGCTATCCTGTTGGAGTAGACAATATTGCACTATTTTGTGTGTTTTTACTTTCTTTTACATGTCCGGATGTGATTTGCGCACCTGTTTCTTCTTCGTTTGCAAAATACAATATAAGTAATAAAAAAAAGCAAACACGTTTGCTTAAATGTTGTAGTTCAAAAACCAGACACACTAAGGTTTGGTGGGTAAAAAAAACCCTGAGTATATATCAGTATGCCTTTATTAAACAAACATTTCCCTAAAGCTTTATCCTGCTGTACTTTCAAACTTACCCAGCAAAGCCTTCATTAATGAAGAGAGGCAACACTCCAATGGACTTGTGCTTAATCAAAACACTTTATTACTCATGGGAATCCGGAGTAATAAACGTGGGACCAAGAGAGTTTATTAGTCATGCTTAATAAAGAGTTTATTACTTAAGATCAACACATCCACTGGAGTCCCACCTCTCTTCGTGTAATGCTTCCGCTTCCCCAGGATGGATGGATGTAGAATCATGGCAGTAGTTGGGAGTTCTCCTTCTTACATCCATGATAATTAAGTATACTGCCAGCAAATCCACTCAATGATATTCCTTTCTCCCTCATCATTTTATCTCCTTGAGCATGGTGGCTGGCTCTGCATTCATGCTGGCCAACACGTCCTGCTTATGAGTAAAACTCCCTTACAATTTGCTGAATAATGCATCATTGTTCTAACTCTATCTCATGAACCAAATGATGGTCAACAGACCATGAAGAGATCTCCTATGTTGTCCCACCAAACCTTCCATCAGAACAGTTTTGTGTGTTGGCAAGTATGTCTGCACTGTGAAGGTAGTAGCATGCCACACAGAAACCACAAACTTAATCATCTTAAAGTGCTTAGATTTTGGGGTTGAAATAACATCAGTGTTTTGCAGGTTTCTGCAGCACTACGCCCATTGAAGACATTTCTGGACTTCTACTCTTGTTTTTACATACAGTAATATGTGAAATAGTATGGTAAGCTTACCTGCATTCATGGATTTGCCGTAATGCCTTCTCAAGCTCATTGTTCTTTAAGCACTCCAGCATTAATTGTATCGCAGACTCTGTGGAGCTGAAGCTAGGTTCATAGGATGTAGCATCTATACTAAGAGACTCAGCTGCAATATATATAGTTGCCTCCTTGAGATTTTTCTTTAGTTCATTTAGTTCTCTTGACATATTGAGCAACTACAAGAAAAAACAAGACATAACATACAATGTTTCCAATGTAAAATCTTTATTTCTGTGGTTTTCATTCTCTTAACCTTTTCTGTCAAACAGTTTATTAAAAAATATAATTCTTAGGCCAATGGCTCTGTTAAAGGTATAAGTGCAATATTTATAATCAGCTCCACTTTCCAATAAAGAATGAGCTCTTATCTTGAAGTGCAAAATACATATTTATTATTATTATTATTCATAAACCTTTAGCAGACAGCTAATGTTTACTTTATGTTTATATATTGTAGGGAATGTGGTCTGCACTTTTTTCCTGTTATAAGCCGATTTGTTCTGTATGTTACCCTTACTGTCGCCAAAAATATCTTGTTCTGGTTGACTGTTTGTCTCGGCACCATACGATGTGTCTCACCAGATTGAACAATCTTGATGGAGTTGGAGAGCCTTGATTATGGGGCAGGGGATGCAGCACCATACTATAAGGATGGATAGCTATGGTATAACCTTCCACGTGGAATCATCAATTTCGTTTGGCCATCAGACTATGGCCTGGTTTAACTAAGATCAGTTAGCCTATTAAATGGGACGTTAAACTGCTTTACGCCCGTTAACAATAACACAGTATTCACTAAAGCCACTACTGTGACGTTAACCAGGATTTACCTCCGTACAAAGCATATAACAGTCGTTATTCTAAATTACATGCAAATAAGATCAATACATCCTAAATTATAGTCATCCCGTATTCACTAAACTCTGTTAAATTATACCTAACTAAGGCGTTACTCCCATTCACACCATGGAATAGGGCTTTTGATAGAGGAAAGGGAGCGGGAAAGGCACATAAAGAGAGGGGAGAAAACAATTTATGAGAGGGCCCATTTACTTATATACCGCCAATTAGATTAATTCCATGTGAGGAAATACATGTGAACACACCTGAGATACTTGGGGTAATATGCCATTTTAAATAATTAGAATATATATTTTGCATATTTCCCAGGTATCCCATAACATAGAGGTTAATCTATTAGGTTTATAAATAAATCGTCCCTGTCCTAAATTGGTCCCCCCCTTTTTGTCCCACTCTCCAAAAGTCCTATTTCAGTATCTGGATGGAAGTAATGGGAAGACTTAACAATGATCACATTATTTGAAGATAACGCAGTGTAATCATAAAGCAATGTGGCGATAGCCCTATGCTAATGAGCTCAAGTACGGGTGTTATCCATTTGCATATAATTACCTTGGTGAATAAGGTGTTAATGTAGGGGGAAAAAATGACTGCTCCTGTTTTAGGTAAGAGACTTAGGCTGCAAACCCGCTGCGGCCGGCGGGGCGCGCGGTTGCGCGGCTGCGAACCACCAGACCCTTGCCCGAATGATCCCTGCCCCCGCTGCCTCCTTCCGGCAGGGCTTCCTACGTACTGTGACGCGTCAGCCGGCCGATGCTGCAAGAATCTAGTGATTTTCGGAGCTGACGCGTCACGTGGTACGCGAGTCAGCCAATGGGGAGGAGGGGAGGGTAGGAGCTAGATGGGAGGCGCCTTGGGCGGGGAGCAGGGAAGGAGCTGCGGGTTAAAGTGTGTGTGTGTGTGTGTGTGTGTGTGTGTGTGTGTGTGTGTAGGGGGGGGTGGACGGCACCACAATCAGATCCCGCCCCCCTCCCACTCCCGCCCCAGCTCCCGGCTCCCTACAGACCGCATATCGCGGTGTCTGTCAGCGCCCCGCCTGTCTGCAGTGCGGGCGCGTTGACTGAGGGAGCGGGGCCTTAGCCTTACCATGACGTGGTTAGCAAGCTTGGCATTATTTGATCAAAGGATGTAAACCAAAAGTCTCCTTTATCTTATAGATATTCACACTATATATATATATATATGTATCCCCATTTATTGCTATCCCAAAGGGAGAAGCGCAGGGATTCACTTTCTGTTTTTCACACCTGTTTTAGGTAATGTCATGCTACCTGATTTAACAGAGCTTAGTAAATCACGCTCTATGAGCAACAGGTGACGTAGTAGCAAACAATCAGGAGAAGGGCTGGAGGGGCGGAATGTAAGGCCGTTGACAACCTTGCAATTGTCTGGTGGACATATTGTCTAATCAAATAAGGGTCTGTTTCCACAGTAGTGTTTATTTATTATAGTTACATACAGTAGTAGATGAGGTTGAAAAAAGACATGTGTCCATCAAGTTCAACCTATGCTAAATTTAGATGACAGACACTTTATCCTATATCCGTACTTACAATATATTGATCCAGAGGAAGGTAAGCAAAAAACCCCAGTGACATATCATCCAATGATATCTCATAAGGGAACAATAAATTCCTTCATGACTCAAAGAATCGGCAATCAGATTACTCCCTGGATCAACATCCTTCCCATGTTTACTTATGTGATTTGGTGTTGATACACAGCTTTGGAATACCTTGAAAATGTATATAGTAATTGCAGTAATTACTCTTACGCCTCTTATTTGACAGATTAAGTTGAAAAGTAGCGCTTTAAAAACAAGGAATAGTGTACTCTATATTAGGAAAAATTGTATTTCTTAGGCACATCTAATTGTGACATACTGTACCTCTGGCATGGTGCTGACTTCATGGACTTGTCCAATTAGTTTACAATAAGACTGAAAAAGCAGCAACAGCTGGAAGTGAAGCTTGTACAACCTTTGACACAGTTCCAATTGCTAAAATTCAAAGCACAAACGGAAAAAAATTACATTATTATACATAACTTTCTATAGCTATGTGGAGAAATGTACATTATAAACGGGATACATTTGATAAAGAAAATGTATGAGCAACAGTCCATTATGTTACAAGGAATCTATACTTCAAACAATCAGTTGCACACAATACCTGAGATCCTTGTTCCCATTACAATTTTGCAAATATGATGGCAAATCAATATCGTAAGCCAATGAAATAAATCATTTTTTTTTATACGAAACAGGAAAAATTCCTGGACCTGAATTGCAGTACCATGTACTTTACTATTGTTAGAACGATGAACAACAAGAAGAGACCTAGTGTTGGCACTCAACTGATAGTGTAATGATGGGTTAATTAAAATAATCTTTAATGTCAACCAAGAAATGAAAATAATGGGTGTTAAAAACAACTGTGATGCAGCTTTGATCCTAGTTCGAGTGCTAAAGATGCACTCTGGGTCAAATACTAATATTGTATGGTGACCAAAATGTATCAGTCACTCATATACTATATCAAAGATTGATCTGGATCAAGCAATATTGATTATGGGTTCCCCAAGATAGGTGAACACTATCTTGGGAACCCATGATCAATATTGCTTGATCCAGATCAATCTTTGATTTAGTATATGAGTGGCTGATACATTGCCTTTGCCATTACTTTGGAGATGCCTTTATTTGTTTGAAAGAATGTGAGTTCAAAATCTAAAGACTCTTCCAGCACAGAAATTGAACACTGTTTATACGTTATTACACTATATTTCTTATTTTCTTTTGCACATATATTCCACGTGTTGCGCTTCCCTATCGTTCACCAATGCTTCACCAAGAAGGAACATCAAGGACCGTTCCCTAGAAAGGGTTTTTAGAGCTGCGTATTTATTATTGTGTATTCACTTCATTATCACTATTATCACCAATTGAATAATTTATCATCACAGTATATCACGTTATTGCACTTATTGTTATTTCCTCACAACGAGCGCTGTTTTATTATCTTTTCACTGTATTGCAAAGGACAAGAATAAAAAAACCTTATAATAGGTCTAAACCTCAAGAAAGATTAATATAACACTAGTGTGAATTGTATACAGTAAATTTCCACATCATATTTGTATTGCTTATGTAAATATTAATTTTATTTCTGTAAGTTTACAGATCTAGATTTCCAATTCCAAATCTGTAAACCTCCTATAACATAAGCTATATAGATATTGAGAATGATGAAAGATATATTCCTCCAAGAATGTTAAAAAGAGGGAATACAATAATGAATATGTTTAGATACTCTGTGGCTATGGAAAATAATCAATTAATTATAGGAAGCGACCTAAGTCCCAGTCGATATTTAACCATAATGGCGTTCTAGTTCTCAGGGTAAATATCCAAAAAGCTTCTTGTCTATCTAATGCCTTAATTCTATCTCCCCCTCTGAGTAGTGGTTGGATATATTCAATACCTTGGAATTTGACATTGTCAATGCTACCCCTAGGACAGCTAGAGAAATGTTTTGGAACAGGATGGTTCTGATCTTTTTTCAAAATAAAGTGGAGATGCTCCATTATTCTAATTTTTAAACACCTCGTGGTCCTGATTTTTCCACATCCACACGTTAGTAAATAAATGATGAATGTCGAATTGTAGTTTATAAACATGTGGATTTCCATTGTAAATGTGGATGTAAAAGTGGACATGGAATTCATCCTTACACAGATTTTGCAACCATTACATTTAAATGATCCTTTCTTTAGATCGGATTATTTTTATCAACCTTAAGTCTAAAAAGACTTGGTTATAAGGAATTAGCTATAGTTTTGGCTTGTTTAAAGATTAGATTTGGACGTGCCCGCATAAACGGTCTTATAGGTATCCCCCTGAACAGGGCTTTGGGATGGCAACTGCTCGTCCTAAGGAAAGTGTTGCGTGAGTTGGGTTTGCGGAATATATCAGTATGGATGTTGAGTGCAGTGTCAATGTAAAAACAAAGATCAAGATAATGTATGTGGTGAAAATTGTAACTATAGGTGAATTTTAAATTGTAATCATTGTGATTGAGTGAATGTATGTATTGTAAAAGAGTGGAAACATCACTCTCCCAAATAAAGAGAAGGTCATCTATGAAACGTCTATAATACAAGATGTGCTCCCTATACTTATTCAAATTTCCAAACACGTGAAACGACTCCCACCATCCCATGAAGAGATTGGCGTAGGAGGGGGCAAAACTTATCCCCATCTCCGTTCCACGTGTTTGGAGATAATGAATCCCATAAAACAAAAATAAATTGTATGAGAAGAAAGTGCATAGAATCAAGAATAAATGTGATTTGTGCAGGTGCAACATCAGAACGTGGGAGAAAATTGCGAGCAGCTGCCAAGCTCTGTTCATGGGAGATAACCGTATACAACGATGTAACATCAAGTGTAACCCATAAAAGATTACGGTTCCATTAAAATCCTTCAATTTGAGTTAGCAAATCTCCACTATCAAGGATATAGGAGGGCAACTGTCTAACAAATGGTTGGAGGAAACACTCCACATAGCGTGAAACACCATCTCCCAAAGATTCAATGCTGGAAACAAGGGGTCTCCCTGGAGGGGAGACCAGCGTTTTATGAATCTTTGGGAGATAGTGAAACACAGTCGTGGTGGGGGTACCATTGTACAGATAATTAGTATCATTCTCATTAGGACTCCCAACATTGAGCCATCATCAAGTAGCTCCTTAAGCTCTCTCTGGAATCTCAAGGTGGGATTGACTGGTAGTGCAGCATGGGAACCATGATCCCCAAGTTGGCACATGGCTTCCTTGTGATAATCATCCCTATGCTGCACCACCACCGCACCCCCTTAACTGTCGATCCCTTTCCACCAAGCTCTCAAAAGTGGAAAGGAATTTACCTTTAATAAATGCAGGGTTAAATATCGACTGGGACTTAGGTCACTTCCTATAATTAATTGGTTCTTTTCCAGAGCCACAGAGTATCTAAACATATTCATTAGCGTATTCCCTCCTTTTTGACATTACTGGAGGAATATTTATTTCATCACTCTCAATATCTATATAGGTTAATATAATATTGACATAAGCAATACAAATATGATGTGGAAATTTACTGTATACAATTCACACTAATGTTATATTAATCTTTCTTGAAGTTTAGACATATTATAAGTTTTTTTATTCTTGTCCTTTGCAATATAGACCAGTATATAGGGAACACTAACATATTGGAACATATTGGAATTTAATCATTGCAATATTAACGTTTTCTGTATGATGAAAATATCTTACTATTCATTATACTGGTCTTTGTTAGAGATGAAATGAAGGTGACAATAATTCCCTGACTATATCACAGACTCTATAATATACTATATATTATTAATTTATTTCTAAAGAAATCTCTTAGTAGGACTTATATCTTCTTACAAAATTATTTAAAGAGATTATAATATATATATAGTTGCATACTTGTAACTTACCCCTATAGGGATCATTATTTCTTATACTGTACCTTATTGGGGCAGAAGTTTATGTCTATTGGTATTATGGCAGTGTTTAGTATAACTTTCATACAGTTATTATATCTTTTTTTATTATTTTGTAATTAGTTTTTTGTCCATTTTTTAAAACTGATTAAAGTTTGTTGCATTGAGTATTTACATCATCTGACCTGTTCAGCCAATGAGGATAGACGTCGCATCAGCGCGACTCACGTTGGGGTCGCGCGCCGATGACGTCATTCCCAACACTGTAATGGCACGAACAGGTATGGATACATTTGGATGTTACTTGTTGCACCTTTACACCTTGATAAAGTGCTCAGGCACGAAACGCGTAGGTGCATTTCTATCCTTCATATTGCTGAGCTTGCAATAAATTGATTTCTATATCTGAGTTGCCCTGGATTTTTCATCTTTTTGACTCACTTTGACAGTTTTCTGGCTGTGCTCCGTTTCTACCTACATCTCTGCTTCCTTGTATCAGCCCATGTCAATCCATTGGTTGATGAATGATGTGGTTGCAAGCCTCTCTTCCCCAAGTTGCTCCAACAAATGTTCTAATGTATTCCTTCCATCTTACTATTTGGTCATCACCTTTTGACATCCAGTCCAGTAACATCCCTGTGCAACAATGGACATTTCTCCCCGCGATATGTCCAGCCCACTGCCATTTTAACTTTTTCACCCTTGTGATGATATCACTGACTTTTGATGCCTTTCTAACCCATTCATTCTTTTTCCTGTCTTTCTGTTTAATATTCAAGATACATCTCTTTATACATCTTTTGAGTTGGCTGAAGCTTCTAAATTACCATCGCATTTTGGGTCCCACTTCCACATCCATACGTGAGCATAGGCAGGCCACACTGCCCGAACATGTTCCTCTTAAGGAACAGTGAAAGGTTCCCTTGAAGATTGTCTGGTTTATTCCAAATGCGCTCCATCCCATATTAATTCTTCTATATATTTCATTCTACAGGTTCCCATCCATTGATAGTTGCCGGCCAAGGACGTCAGACTTTTTGTTCTATTCTATATATTTCAATCTTTGAAGAGTTGACACATTTTTTAACACCACTTTGGTATTGTGGAGATTCATGTGGATTGATTTGTGTGTGTGTTTGTGTGCGTCTGGTGTAGGAGATTACTTACATTTCTATATATAAAATCAATATATTTAAATATAGTTGTAGTAGAACACGGGCAGCTTTATTGACTTATAAAATGGTTTATTATCAAATGTTATCCAACTATTTTGTATTTCTTTAAAATGTGTCTATTTTCTACTAAAACTTTACCTACTCCAGTATTCCCTGGCATGAATTGTACAAGGTGTCTAAAGTGCCTCTGGTTGTCTGCTACTCTATAGTGTGGCAATATACTGTATATGGGTATGTATACTGTATATACGTATATATGTTTTACTTTAATATACTGCAGCTATAGTAGAAGTTTAGTTATGCCTAGTACTGTACTTGCTTTTACTGTATCTCCCCATTTTAATTGGAAGATTTCATGTAATTTCTGTATACACGAGGCTTGCCTGCGCTACCAAACACAAACGAAAAACCTTTTCACACCTAATGTACAGTACACCAATTATGTTGACTTGAGTGAATATGGCTCAGATGCATTATTAGAAAAGGCTTGTTTAGATTGAGAAATTCTCGCCTCCCAGCCAAAAGATATAATGTGACACTAGAGTGCATGTAAGTTCAGTACACATCCAACCCGGCATAAACACTCACAGTGCCTGAAATGTTGATTAGGTGTGTTGCTTACAGTAATAACACTCAAGAGGCATGGATACGAATTCTCTTCCAAGTCATTTTTAGATGACTGGGGGTGACCAGTATTGCAGCATGTTACTTTTAATAGGAGATGAAACACAGACAACTGGTGGCAGATACAGATCAGTGCCTCCACCCAGTTTGTACATCTTCCCTAGATTGTCAGTATGTAAAACACATTTGAATTTTTTTAATGATCATCTCACATAAAATACGTGTTTTAATGTTAACCTCTAGTTGTTTGGTGAGACATTTCATTATTTTCATGAAAACGTAACTCGATTTGGGACAAATGCCATTTTTTTGTACCCAACAAGTACAGTACTACTGTATGAAACAATGTCAAGGCAGTTTCCTGATTTGTTTAAACCTAACTGCTTTAGTGTTATATAGTGCTAAAAATCATCTGTTGGCTCACTAAAGCAATAAAAGCGGTCGCAGACAGAAAGCATTACGATACAATCTCATTCACTTACAAAAAAATGTAATCAATGTATTAGGGTTATGGTAAATGTAAAAGAAGGCCTCATGCCAACACATGGAAACAGAACCCACACCCAGATAGAATCACAACCAAAAACACATATTGGGTAGACTCATTGCCCCAAATGGATGGTGTGTCAGATGGGCTTTTTAAATTCAGGGGATATTATGTTAGACATGTGTCTGCATTCCAGACACAGCTGCAGATTAAGCTGTGGGAACAGGAATTTGGGAGAAGGCAGATTCCTGTAGGCTCTCTTGCCAACGGTTTGTTTACTTTACGCACCCTTAATAATGTCATGTTTTCCTCCCTTTATATATAATAAAATATAAACAATGGTCAATGTTTTTTTTGTTTTGTTGTTGTATTAATGCCAAACTAGAATACAGCTATTACAAATCGAAGCACTGGGTCGGGGCTGTCTCACTTTCCAGCAGCGAAGAGCAAAACCGATCATTAGCATTGCCCTTGATGGATTGTGGGGCAGAAAGTGGGTAGACAAGAAAAAAGAATAGCATGATTATTAAGCGCCCCTTTCTTACAACATTATTGCGCCCTCATCTCCCTCCTATCACATTATTCCCACTGATTTCTTTCCTGCCATCTTTAAGTAGTCAGCATTTCCAAAGGGTATAATCGGTAACTTTGGGGTTGCAGCATTTTACATATTTTTTCAATGGCAGACTAAAAGCATTAATCAATATTTCAATAAAATGGAATATACTGCTTGATCATTTAACAGCATTATATGTGGTCAGCATGTACAATTAAATGTAATGGCAACTTCTTAAACAAAATGATTTTAGACCAAATAACAGAGACGGCACCTTTACACCAGTTATGTGTAACTGAGACCAACTGTAACAGCAAGAGAATAGGAAAATAAAATATTTAGCAAGACACAATAGAGAAACATTACTGTTTGTGTCGTGTGGGACAGGAATATATTCAAGAACAGAGACTTACTGCAAGAGATTCCATTTGCTATTCAGTGAGCATGGTACAAGAGAAGAGGAAAGGAAAGAATAGTGTCAGTTTCATGCATGCAACATACAGCAAAGGGATCTGTAAAAGCTTCACTTTAAGCAGTGCTTGCGTTCATTTTTCAACCGTCTTGGGTTGAAAAGATCTTATTGTACCTAAAACAACATGCAGAGCAATCAAACAAGCTGTAAAAAAAAAGTGGTAAGAGCAACGTCCGATTCCATTTGATAAAACACTGATACAAGAACAGTGTTCTAGTGACATTAAGGGGGCGATGTATCAGCATAAAGAAAGTGCACACAGAAGTTTGGTTTGATGCATTGCTCCATTTTTTGCTTGTATTTGTGTCAAATGTAAGAAAGTGCTTCTTGCATCTGAAGCAAATGGCACCTCGGGGCTGGTGGATTTTTTTTTTTTAAACACAAATACAGAATAAAATAGTAATGAGCGGAGATACAGAGTTTGATACTTCTTAAACTGTGCGTTATGTAACTCCTCCCTGACCCCTCCTATTCACACTTGCTAAATAGTACAACTTGGAGCAAAGACCTCGATACATTGACGCAAACAGATGCAATTTGCACCAAATTTGCCCTGATACATCACCCGGTAAGTGTTCTGAAATTATGTTTTCTATTAAGACAAACCAAAACTTTAATTTTAAACATTTCCAATTTACTAAAGGAAAAAGGGGGGTTGAGGGGTCCCAGCACTCACTGACGAGTGGAAATAAACGTTAGAACAGATATGACAAAAAATCAATTTAATAAATGGATAGATCAAAAAAAGCAATAAGTACAGAACTTGGAAGATGCTATACACAAGGGCAGCACATAATAATACAGGAGCTCTAAGTAAATAGTGAAGGTGTCATGGAACAGAAATACCAATTTCTGCCTTCTCTGTTTCACCTCCCCCCCCCCTTTCCTTGGTAGCTGTATTTGGATGTTACTTTCCTTGCAGTTTCACTCCCAGTGCAGATGGTATGGATACATTATGTTGCCTTTTTTCCTTCCAGTCTGTCACACCCCTGGTTGCCCTGGCAACATCTCCAGTCCTCCAAGTTAATGGGCTTTCCCATTCCCCCCTGTCCCTGCTGACAGTTAGTTTGGCCTGACCCCTATCCCTGTGTCACAAGTAGTACCCACTGTCTTTACTTCCTGACATTGGCAGAGTGAGTACATTCATGTTACACCCCTATGGCAAGGCCAATTCTTTTCACCTGCCCTTAACTACAAAGCATCCAAAGAGATACACCTTTCCAACACAAACATCTTATCCACAAGTGCCTGTTTTTATTGCTGCTTTCCTAAATAAAGTGAAGAAAATATACAGGACTTGTTGTGCTTTGGAAAGAGGGCTGAGTTGAAGCTAGCTGGGTTCATTCATACCCTAGACATGACCCTGGATCCAGAATAGTGAAAAGAAGACCGTGTCTTGGGGATACACACAGGAACTGCTACTCACAACCCTTATGCTATACTGAATAGTCTCTGCACCCCAGACAGAGCAGCAGGCTTTATACCAAAGAGCACAGACTTTTACACAGCACACAGCCTGCAGCAGTACAAGCAAGCAGCTTACACTGCACACAGCCTGCAGCAGTACAAGCAAGCAGCTTACACAACTTCTGTAGCAGTACAAGCAAGCAGCTTACACTGCACACAACCTGCAGCAGTACAAGCAAGCAGCTTGTACAACTTCTGTAGCAGTACGAGCAAGCAGCATACACTGCACACAGCCTGCAACCAACACTCAAGGCTCCAGCACTGCAGTCAAACAGTGCACCATACACAGAACTTTGATTGCTCTTTTCTGTCTTTGAGTCCACCCTCTGCACAGCTTCACAGTGAGGGATTACCATCTCACCTAACCCTGCGCACGTCCCCACGGCCAGCGCCACCAAGGGCCACACTACCGGACACCGCCAGGACACGGGTCAGAGCCACCGGACACCTGTAAGTACAGCTACCCATACGCTTACCGCTGCAGGACACCTACCGGCACTATCTGAGACAGTCATCCATCGCTGACGCAGGTAACAGACCGCACACCACACGCATTGGCTAAAGGCCTACACACACCTACAGCATGGCAGAACTCAGATCCTCACCAGACATCACGCAGGAGAGAGACACAGAGACGTCTGCGCAACTGCAACAGGCGCAGGCAGACGCAAGGCCTAAACGGACAGTCACACTAACACAAAATGACGCAAAAAATATGAGGCTGACATTGACGCACACCGCGAAAAATTAGAGAAGGCCTGGGAGGACACTGATCATGAAATAGGTAATGTCGCAAGTGCTAGCGATCAAGAAACGCAGATTAAGCAAGCTATTACTCAGATTAAGTCGTGCCATAGACATTACGTAACGCTGTCACAGGCATATTTCACCTATCTGACAAGAACTAACACAGAAGACGGCATGCGGGAACGCGACCTGCAAAAGGCGATTGACCTGGAACGTGATGGCATTGTGCAAACCGCCATCACGGACGCCCAAAGCGAGAGAAAAGAGCTCCTCCTGGAGACCGCATCGCAGCGCTCCAGCACATTCAGACACTCTTCAAGGTCAGCAAGATCAGTGCAATCTCACGTGTCTAGCGCAAACGCAAACGCCACCAAGGCGCGAGCCACCGCAGAGGCCGCATGTGCCAGGGCCGCATACGCTCAGAAAGAGGCAGCCATGAAACTAGAAAGGGCCCGCATAGAAGAGAAGAAGACTGTCACCGCCGCTGCCATCGCTGCACGGAAAAAAACAGAGGTGGACGTTAACCTAGAGGCCCTAAATCACGAAAGGGAAGCTGCTGCTGCCATAGCCCAAGCCGAAGTCTTAGAAGCAGCCGCGCAACAGGATGGCGGGGAGCAACCGTACAGACGGATAGCTTCAGAGGATCCAGCCCAATGCACTGAAGACTACGTAAGAAGCCTCTTCAGCGTAAACACCAGCACACCATCTCAACACGAAGGGAGTGACTTCACAGACACCGAAGACTTGCTAGGTCCACGTGGAGAAGACGCTGTTCCTTTAAGGGTACACGCTACCTGGAATAGCCACAGCCGCAACAGTTATAGCCACACGCCAGCGCGCACACGGATGCACTACAACAGGCTCGCAATCCAGGCACACCCACACGGGAAAACACAGCCCCTCACACTGACCAGCAGTCACCACACATTCACGCCAAGGAAGAGGCAACCGCATGAACCCTCCCAGCAACTACCTCAGAACGCGACCAACACGCCGATGCCTCAGGCCTGACAGACATGGCCAAGTACATGATCCAAACATGTACACTTGTGACATGGTGCAAACAGGACTTACCAACTTTGACGACCGTCCTGAGAACTACCGAATGTGGAAGTTTACGTTCAAGGACGCAATCAAGAGCCTGGACTTCTCAGCAAGGGAAGAGCTCAACCTGCTATCCAAATGGCTGGGAAAAGAATCCAAGGAGCACGCGAAGAGACTCGGGACGGCAAACGCGAACCACCCCCAAGTAGGTCTCGACCTAGTATGGGAAAGGCTAGAAGAGTGCTACGGTAGCCCCAAAGCAGTCGAAGATTCGCTCTTCAAGAGAGTCGACAGCTTTCCCAGGATCACAGCTAAAGACTACTCGAAGTTACGAGAGCTCGGGGACTTGCTGCAAGAGCTGGAATTTGCAAGGAAAGACCATTCCTTAACAGGTCTCAACGTCCTAGACTCAGCTCGCGGAGTGAGACCCATCTTGGAGAAGCTACCCTACAACCTCCAAGAAAGATGGATTTCACAAGGCTCCAAATACAAAAGGGAGAAGCAAGTCGCCTTCCCTCTCTTCTCATTCTTCTTGAGCTTCATCCGCGAAGCGGCAAGGACAAGGAACGATCCCAGTTTCATCTTGGGTGCACAGACCACACACAGTGCAAGAGACCTGAGGAATGAGAGACCAGTTTCGAGATACGGTTACACTCGAACACCCATCTCGGTCCACAGGACGGATGTGTCCCCCACAACCAAAACTACTCCCGATCAGTCGGTCTCCGGAGACAAGAAACCAAGAGACCCAAACAGGGAATGTCCCATACACAAGAAGCCACACCCACTTAACAGATGCTTTGGGTTCAGGATGAAGTCCCTAGAGGAATGCAAGAAGTTACTCAGAGAATTCGAAGTTTGCCTCAGGTGTTGCGATTCCACAACTCACCTAGCCAGAGACTGTAAAGAAGACATCAAATGTGTAGTGTGCAAAAGTGACAAGCACGTAACATCTCTACATCCAGAGGCGCTGACACTCCACCAACTCAACAACCCATCCTCCATAGCGGAGCATGGCGGGGAGGAAGGAGAAGGAGAGCCAACATCGGTCACGTCTCAGTGCACCGAGGTTTGCGGAAAAGGAAGTGACAAAATATCCTGCTCCAAAATATGCCTAGTCACAGTGCACACCCAGGGACAACCTGAGAGGGCTATCCGGATGTATGCAATCTTCGACGATCAAAGTAACAGATCATTGGCGAAGACGGAAATCTTCAACTTATTCAACACACAAGACAATGCCTCACCCTACACCCTCAGAACCTGTGCAGGGTCAACTGAGACAACAGGGAGAAGAGCAAGCGGCTACGTCATACGTTCAGTGCATAACAGAGTGAAGATAGCTCTCCCCACCCTCGAGTGCAACTACATGTCTGCAAACAGGGACGAGATTCCCACACCAGACGTGGCACGTCATCACCCGCACCTCAGAGGAATAGCCAACTACATCCCGCTGGTAGAACAAGGCACCAAGATCTTGCTGCTGCTCGGTAGGGACATCTTGAGGGTGCACAAAGTCCGTAAACAGTGTAACGGACCCCACAACGCACCATTCGCCCAAAGACTTGACCTAGGATGGGTGATAGTGGGCAACATGTGTACTGATAAAGGACACAAACCAGACTATGTCAACGCCCGCAGAACAGTGATAACAGAATGCGGACACACATCTCTCTCTGAACCGTGTCTTGGCCATCTCCAAGTGACAGGAAGGCCAAGTGAAGAGAAGAGACAAGGTCATACTCCCGAGACCAACAAAAACATCTTCGCATCAGAGGGATGTGACAATGGCCTAGTCCAGCCAACTAAGGATGAGAAGGCGATTCCACCGAAGGAAGAAAGTATCCTCCTGAAGGTGACCGACAAAGGGATCTCCCAAAAGAAAATAAACAATTGGACGGTCCTCCTGCGAGCAATGGCACAGCTAAGACATACAGCCATTCCTCTCCACAGAATACCAAGTGGCAAAGCAGCCAGCCGCCACGGCTGGTACAGCTGCAAAAGATTGCACCCCGCAGGTGAAGCCACAAGGGCAAAAAGACTTTCCTCTCACACGTCTAAAAAGAGACAGTCGCAGAGACATTTCATAAAGGGATTTACAAGGGCAAAAGAGACTGTTCTTCGTCATGTCCAGGGAGAAAATAACCTCCTGACGGTAGTTAACAAAGAGACACAAAAGCATTTCACCAAAATACGTGGAGATGTTCTCGTGCAAGAGGAATGCACCGATGACTTACGGTGCACAGCGTTCCAGACAACAAGGGTCGATGACAAGCAAACACCATCGAGGGAAGATAGAGGATTCTGAGGTTAACAGTCAAGGAGCTCTTCAAAGACGGACCGGGCAGTTGGGTGACTCCGCTACCATTCCGTTCACCAAAAAGACGCCTCCCGGACAATAGAGAACATGCCATCTCTAGGCTCACTTCGCTCCACCGCAACCCACAAAGGGAGCTAGAGATCAAGAATCAAATTGTGGTCTTCACGAGGAAGAGATTCCTTAGCGGACACGCAGAGCCAGCGCCTTCACTGAAGGAAGGTAAAAAATGGTAGCACCTCCCATCATCTGGGGTCCACCACCGTCAGAAACCCAGCCAGATCTGGGTAACGTTCAGCTCCAATGCTCAGCACCAGGAAGCCTCTCCAAACGGCGCCCTACTCACTGGATCAGACTTGACAACCAGTCTTCCAGGGGCGTTGATCCACTTCTGCAAGGAGCCAAAGGCCATCTCCTTCCGCCAAATGCCAGGTGATAGGGTGACAGACTACCACGACTGGCATATCCACGAGGTGATGCACTCTGTAGAGAAAACTACAGAGACAAAAGGACTGTTCTCTCACAAAGTTGAAAGAAAACAGTGCAAGAGACATTTACACAAAGACATTGTGGTGCAACCAGCTAACCTGGAGCTGTGCATCCACCTGGCCTCCCTTACCAGAAGGTTTTGGCCACAGGACTTTGATGCCAGTGGTACCGGCCGATATCACTTCGCTATGTGGACATGGACTTTTGCATTGTTATGTTATGTTTGCATTGCACATATGTTTCACATATTCTGTTATATAGTGGTATCTCCAGAAACCAGACGGGGCGTGCCATGGAACAGAAATACCCATTTCTGCCTTCTCTGTTTCACCCGCCCCCCCCCCCCCTTTCCTTGGCAGTTCTGCCTGCTAGCTGTATTTGGATGTTACTTTCCTTGCAGTTTCACTCCCAGTGCAGATGGAATGGATACATTATGTTGCCTTTTTTCCTTCCAGTCTGTCACACCCCTGGTTTCCCTGGCAACATCTCCAGTCCTCCAAGTTAATGGGCTTTCTCATTCCCCCCTGTCCCTGCTGACAGTTAGTTTGGCCTGACCCCTATCCCTGTGTCACAAGCAGTACCCACTGTCTTTACTTCCTGACATTGGCAGAGTGAGTACATTCATGTTACATCCCTATGGCAAGGCCAATTCTTTTCACCTGCCCTTAACTACAAAGCATTCAAAGAGATACACCTTTCCAACACAAAGATCTTATCCACAAGTGCCTGTTTTTATTGCTGCTTTCCTAAATAAAGTGAAGAAAATATACAGGACTTGTTGTGCTTTGGAAAGAGGGCTGAGTTGAAGCTAGCTGGGTTCATTCATACGCTAGACATGACCCTGGATCCAGAATAGAAGGGGAAAACACAGGGACAGGGAGAGGAAAACAAGGAAAAAACACATAGGGAGGTGAAGGGGAACACAGGTATAACAGGGAAAATAGGGGGGGGGGGGCAACATATGGATGTAATAATCCCTTCCTCAGGCCCATTCACAAAGGTTACATTGACCAGTGATATTTCTCTATACCCTGTGTACACAAAAATACATAAAAACCCAGTAATAGTTACAGTCCAATCACACTCCTAATATGTGTGCAGCGTAATGCAGCAGCCCCATTGCGATGTCAACAAAAGGTTATGCAGACAGGAATACCACGGCTGATCCAAGTGCAGTATACTTCATATTTTCTCTACCTCTTTGCTGATCTTTTTGAACTGTGTGCTACATTGCAATGGACATACTTTTTCATTGCTTGCCCTTATACTGTAGCTCTGTCATTAGGAGTGTGATTGGACTGTAACTATTACTGGAGTTTTTGTATTTTTGTGTACACAGGGTATAGGGAAGTACCACTGGCCAATTTAACCTTTGGGAATGGGCCTGAGGAAGGGATTATTACCCCAGAACATTGCCCCCCCTATTTTCCCTGTCCCCCCCCACCCCCTTCACCTCCCCTATATGGGTTTTCCTTGTTTTCCTCTCCCAGTCCCTGTGTGTTTTCCCCTTCACTATTCACCTAGAGCTCCTGTATTATTATGTGCTGCCCTTGTGTATAGCATCTTCCAAGTTCTGTACTTATTGCTTTTTTTGATCTATCCATTTATGAAATTAAATTTTTGGCATATCTGTTCTAACGTTTATTTCCACTTGTCAGTGAGTGCCGGGAACCTCCCCCACTTTTTCCTGACATTTGTTGGAGGAATAAAGGTCCTCTCTTTTCCCTTGTGCACCCTGCATATTTATCTGTTGATTGCTCATTGGAGTGCTGTCTATCGCTGTTCTTTTTACCCTTTAATTTGTAAGCCTTGAGGGGTATGAATTCTGATATGCAAATACAAATTTGTATGCCTGCTCTACAAGTACTGCATGGGGCATACAATATACTCTCCTTTAGATTCATATTTATTGCTTGCAGTACACTGTAATATATGACTCGCAACATCTCTACTGGGAAGTACGTGAAAACGACATTTTAAATAAAATGTACTGTATACATATTTAACACTACTGTAAGTTGGAACCATATTACTTAAGCTCGGCTACAGTTTAGATTTAGTGGTTTATTGAACAAGATCTAATTTGCTGTCACTGTATAACAGAAGGGTACTATGGATTATTGCTCTGAGCAGCAATATATGTTTTCCTTAACCAAAACCCTGTGCTTTGTAGATAAATTAGAAGGAGACCTGGATTTTAAGATCACAGGCACCTGGTTTGATAATGAAAATGTTTGAATTTGCTTAAAAAAAAAAGTGGATTTTCCTTCAAATCAGTAAAGGTGTCTGTAGAAGTAAAACAAAACGTCTTTATAAATTATGAAATGTTGGAAATTAATTTGCACACATTCAAATTATATTGAGAAGTGGTTTCCTACAAGTCTTTCCCTGATTCATCCTGAGTGAGATCCAAAAGGAATCAAAATGTTGGTGCTGCAGTAATTAACATTACATATATATGAAATCTTCAGTTACTGGAGAAGCAGCTGCATTATGTACTTTTATTACCATATTCCACCTTAACAGGCACACTTCTAACTACACAGAAGACATATGTCCTACTTTTTCCCTCTTACAGTATAAAACATGGACATGACTAATAAACCACTCTGTAAATGGTTGTGACAATAAAAAAAATTTGAGTCTAGAAAATCCTGCAACACCTTGAACTTTATAGTAAAAACGTTGTTTGCTTCCATAAGACAAAGGAACAAATTACAATATCAAAAGTATAAACAAATTAATTTGGTTCTACATGGGAATTTTCTAAAGGATTTGTACTTATAATACTGCATGATATAAACACATTAAATAGGCTTACAAATTAAATTGTACAGTAGCAATGACTGAATCTGACTGAATCCTCTGAGATAAGAGCACTTACTAAATATATAATTTTTGTCTAGACAGCAGTTCAGTTTTTGTGTTTACAACCCACTATAGCACACTCATAACTATCTGCTTATATCATAACTATGGTCAATATGTCTCCTTTGCCTATGCCAGTGTTACTGCATTGTGTTGGCATTTCAAAGAGGTTTTTAAGTTCCCCACATTGTTAGCTGAATGAATTCAGGGATGTAATGATGCTATACAAACAGAACACGTTTATGTGCTATTGAGGGGACTGTACAGCTGCCTACTATATGGGAGCATGCCCTTGATCATCCCAACGAATCCACTGATTGCCAGATGAATAAATCAATGCAGTCACCTAGTTCTAAATGAATTAACATTAAAATGAACAAATTAAACACTTAAAATGGTTATTTTGTTGTTTCTGACTACTCTTTCAGGCAAGGCTATCTTCTGTATCAACAGAAAACCACCAATATAAATCACCTGTAGGGAATGATCAGCTTGTGCCATATACTCGCAGTGCGCTTATATATATTCAGATGTCTGCAGATTTGTTGTAAGGGGAAAAAAAGTTTTGCATATATATGTGAAATTCTTAAATTTGCCGAAATATATCTATCTGTAAGGCAGGCAAAGCTCCACACATTCATCGTGCCATTTTCAGTCCGTAGAGTACTGTCCGGACAAATTTGCCCATTTTCGGGAGCTGTTATCTACAATGAAATCGAACGTACTCAGTGATGGGTGCAAGAGGTAAACAGAGATCAGAACGACAGAATCAGGGTTTGTATGGTGCGGATTTGCTGTTGTGAGACAGAAGGTCGCCTTATTGTACGGTAAGTGCAGACACAGTGTAGACAGATTAAGATTACATTAAGCACAGGCAGAGGTGACTCAGATTGAACACCTTTGTTTTTACTATTTATAATGTGTTTTCTGTCACATTTTACAAATCCAGATTTATTTATTTTTTAATAACAGGTTTTTTTTTTATTAGCTGTTCTTTATAAACGGATGCATTGTCCGAGTCAGCTTTGCCAGATTCATTTTAACTTCTTAAGAGTATTATAAAAAATTAAAAAAGTAAAAAAATAAAATAAAAAAACAAAAAGCAGGAAAAGGAACAGGTGTGTGTGTGTGGGGGGGGGGGGGGCGGGGGAGGGTACTGTTTACAAGCAAAGGCTGCGGCTTGCCATGCCATGGTTATCTGAAAGTATGACATACGTACAATCTTGGCGAAACGTGATGCAACGTGTCGCGTCAAGCACATCCTGACTTTTGCATAAACAGAACCAGTGAAACTGATTTGATTAACATACATTCAAAAGAATGAAATAGATAAAGATAACAGCTTGTTAACAACTTGCTACAGTGCCTTGCAGTCACACGATGCTATACAATTATACTTCAGAGACTCTCATGCAACGAGCTCTGGAGTGCAACCAGGTACTGAAATTCTGACAGGCCAGAAGTGAGTTTATAAGTGTATATTCACTCGCTGAACCACTATGTAATAATTTCCCCTTAGAATATACTGTAAGTAAGAGGTCGCAAGTGAGCATGGGTTCAGATTTAAGTATAAATTTTAATTATAAAAACAGTCATTTTGTGAAATAGTTAATACACTGGGATTGTAAAAAATTTTTTTTTTAATTTTCTCCAAATATATGCTCTTTCTGGAAAACATACAAGGTAAAAGGGACATAGCCATAATGAAACTAATGAGTGGTCTGTATTGATTCTATTATTTCTGTGTGTAAGAAATAAGCAATTCAATGTACATTTAATCTAGCTGTGACACACTTGACTTCTTCATGGACCTGCAATGACATGGAAAAACTTGACAGATCTTTTTACATTGGTGGAATTAAAAGGAAGTATTAGCGCTGGAGGCAAGTCCACAGTCTGCTTACTTCACAAAACTTTAAGAACCCCTCATTTCCTGTAGGGTTACTTTTAGTAATTAAACAAGCAGTATATTGTCTTACTTTCTCTTCGGAGTCTCCAGGTTGACAAGTGATGACTCCATCCTTTGAGCCCCCGGCAAATGTTGTTTTACAGTTTTCTAGCCACTAAAAAAAAAATTAAATAGGGATTTTTTTTCCTTTTCAATAATTACATTTTGTGTTTCGGTGAATTACTAAAGGTGTATTTATACAGTTTTTATATTAATCTGCGTGATTATAGTGATCCTGGTTTAATTTCCCAATGCGATTTAGTCTAATGCAATGCCTTGTTCCGTAGGATTATTACATAATGTGAACACTTGAAGTACTACGCTTTGCGTAGAACTGCAGTCTTCCCTGGGCGTGAAAAGAGTGCAGCTCCATTTAAATTAATAGAACTAAGCTATTCTCTAGGCTTCACAGTGTATTGAATATAGGGCCACAGGGCCTCATGCAGTAAGCAGCGATAAGCCACTTATCGCCAGCTTATCGCCAGTTTATCGCCAAAAAAGCCTACAGTGATTCAGTAAACCCAGATAAGCTGGAGATAAAAGCCTGTGGGGAACCCCGCCGGCCTATGTTATCAAGCGTGTGTTCAAATAAATAAATAATGGTTTTATGTGGGGGCACAGGGGGTGGGTTGTGTATTGGTACTCACTACATATTTTAATTTAAATTGTATTACTGTTGTAGATGAACAGGGGGTCTCCGGAGCAGAACCTTGTTGATTTGAGGTCCGGGACCCCCTGCTTCCCGAGATACAGGCCCCGTTATGGGGTGCCGGTATCTCCTATGCATGTAAATGTCCCGCGTCACGTGACCGGGACATTTCAATGCATAGGAGATACCGGCACTCCATAACGGGGCCTGTATCTCGGGAAGCAGGGAGTTCCTGGACCTGAAAACAACGTGGTTCTGCTCCGGAGACCCCTCGCTCATCTACACTAGTAATTACATTTAAATTACATTTTTTTTTATTTCGGCTGAGATTTGTGCAGAGAGAGGCGGCTCTCTCTACAGCAGATAGAAGTCACCGGGTGAGCCCTTTTCAGAGGGCCGATCATCTCGTCGCCAGCTACTTGCCATGTTTGCAAATGTTGCTATCACTGGTATTCGAGGCTTTCTGCATACCGTGATAGCCACGCTGTCAAAAATGGCGAATTAAAAACCCTGGCGATTTTTTCTATCGGACTTTACTGCATGAAGCCCACTGTCTTTTATAGAGTGTTGAATATAATATTGCTGGGGTGAGACTCACAGAGACAGTTGCTTCCTTTCTGTTGTTATAAGTGTCCAAATATTCTTGCAGTTCCAAAACACTGAACTTCAGCTTTTCAAGAAGTCCACAAGATAACAGCTGAAAGAGAATGATCTAGTTATCTTTCCCGCTACACAATGACAGATCCACAATCCCATTGTGCAATGGAAATGTACTTTTCAGAGTCCTGTATGTACATAGCAGACGGTATTAAGCCTGTTAAAACTAGCGTGATATTCAACGCATTCTTTAATGCATCGCCATTGAAAACAATGCTAACACGTGCATTATCTCCTTAACGTACACATTACTTTGTCTCCTTAGCGCACATGGTAATGGGTGCAATAACGTCTACTATGAATGTATATCTATGCAGTTTTTCCTCTTTTTTTAACATACTGTATAGCTCAAAATACAGCTCCAATCCCGTCCTATATCAACTTTAAACAAAACACATTATATGGAAGAATTACCAAATGTAAGTACATCTACTGCCTCAAACTGTTTTATTTTGGAAAATTACCACTATATCAGTAAGACTGTTTTTTTTACTGTTTATTAACAATTGAGAGTAAAGAGACAACAGTTTTGTCCCCTGTAACAGAGAAGGAAGTATCTCAGTTCCTCTTCTCTCCCTCTACTACCTGTTGGCTTCATCCCATTACTTCCCATCTCCTTAGACCTCTCGTTCCCATTCTGATACTTGCCTTTACATCAACTCTTCCCTCTCCTCTGGTATCTTTCCTTCTCCCTTTAAACATGCGGTTGCGAGACCTATGCTCAAGAACAACACTCATGACCACACTAACTTATCTAACTATAGCCCTGTCTACCTATCTCTTCATTTTTTAGCGTATCTTTTGCCGACTCCTCTTCATCCTCTGTTGATCTGACTCTTGAGGTACACTAACTAAGCACTGCAACCTCTCTTTTTTCTCTCTATGCAATCTCCCTTGGTGACCTTATTAATGAATTTGGCTTCAAGGATAATTTATATGTAGATGACACACAGAACCACACAACTACAATCCAGTCCCAGGTCTCCAACTACCCCACAGCAAACTCATCCTGGATGCCAGCTAGACACCATAAATTCAATATGTCAAAGACTAAGCTGCTCATAATCCAATCTACATCAAGCTCTACTGTGCCCTTTTCCACCACGGTCAGTAACTACAATCCATCCAGTTCCCCAAACTCATTCTTTAGGTGTTATATTTGACTGTTTTCTTTTGTTCTCCCCTCAGCTTAGTGCCATTGCTAAATCTTGCATCTTTTTTCCCTGTAACATTGCTAAAATACATGTTTTTCTCTGTTTCTATACTATTAAAATATTAACTCAGGCCCTCATACTCTCCCGTCTTGACTACTGCAACCTTCTCCTTACTGGCCTAGCTACCTTGTAGCTCTCCACCCTTCCATCTATTAAAAATGCTTCTGTGAGGATTACCTCACTCTTCTTTATCAGTCTCTGCTTCTCTCCTTCTGAAAACTCTGTTGGTGTCCAAATAAACTCTACATTCACAGTAACATTCTTCTTCTTTATTTCAAGGCCCTCTGCCCCTCATTAATGTACATATGGCAGCCAAATGGAATCTAAATTGAATTGAAATCTATTTTGCCATACAACACTATCCCGAGCAGCAGGGGTTAATACTTTCCCACTTAGAAAAGGCTCATGGAAGAATAGGAGGAGCCTGGAGGTTGTACTTTCAACGTAAAAATAAACAAATATATGTATGTATTTAATGAGTGGCTAGAAGTACCTGCCCACTTTAATCTGCTACATTTCTATGAATACATAATAATAATATTAATTGAATATATAACATTGAATATATAATATGTATTTTAATGTTTAATGTTTGCAAGGTTTAATACTTACAGTATGTAAGAAACTGGTGTTATTCTTGTTACTTTCATTTAATTTTGGATAAGTATATCAATAGAATACATGCATTTTTATTTTGTGTTAGTGTGGTATTTTGTAGGGTGAGAAGACATGAAAAAGAGATGTGTGAACTTTAAAAAAATCTATGTACTACACAATGACCAACTCTACCCTGTCTATGAGAGGGGGTTCTCATTTTTTTACTAAAAACATGTATGTCTGCCACAGAAATGATTCCCTCATCCAAATGCAAGATCTCCCACATGTTCATCCCACACCCCCTTAAAGAAGCCTTTGAACGTTGGCCAGTGTGCTGTACTCTTTCATTTAATCTAAAAAAAACAAACTATTTTTATTTGGTCAATTAGGAAATATCACAACTTATGACAAATAGGGCGTTTTTAAAACTCTTTTGCACATTGTAGCCAATGATATGAGAATACTCACAGTTTCAGCATCTACAAAAAGAGTGGGGCACTCTGAGCACAGTGTTAGCATTTGGGACGTGCTAACAAACTTTGACCCGATACCACGTAGGCTGTTTCCAAGGTAACAAGCTGCATCACACGTCAGGAAACAGAACCTCTTCTGTATACTCTGTAATGTAAATATCCTTACTGTTTAATACCATGGGATTATTAGAATGGCATCGTCATCTGCAATTACTGGCACAGAATACATCTGGGACAATCATATGATCCCAAATAGGAAGGAGGCATTTAAACAATGTCAGGAAATGTATATTTTGCTGCTACAAATCTACAGAGTCAAATATGTAATGAAACAGTGCAGTACAAATATACATATTTAAAAAAATATGTCTTTATAAGGATGTCCTGATAGAATATTATTTTGTAACTCCATATTATAATTTACATTTTTTGCTCAGAGTATCAAAGAAGATATTCCTAATTCCTACTATTGTATTTACACTACAGGATGTGATGCACACATTTACTGAAAGCCTCTTACTGTACATACACTCAGACCTCATGAATGAAAGCCAACAAGCAAATGTATTTCTATCTCTTGTATGGGGTATGTTACCAACCACAGAATGCTCACTGTATCTGGTATGGTCCTAACCACAAAAATGCACTTGTATCTCTGTATGGTACACGTTTGTTGCATTATATGAGCCAAGACGGGCTAGCTGCAATTTACAAGAGGGAACATCTCTCTCTGTCTCACTCTTGCCCCCACTCTCCCTGTCCATCTTCTCCCCCTCTCCCCATTTTCTCTCTCTCCCCCCATTCTCTCTCTCTCATGAGCAGGGAGTTTATTAGGGCCAATGGTGAGATTATCCATTTACGGAAGATGGATTAAGACATGTGGTATCATCAAAGATCGTAGAAATAGCCAGTGACAGCTGTTCCATTTTATAAAAAACAATACACAATACATACACAGATGTCTGCCCATACTGTATGTCTTACACTACATATATCTTGTACGTTTTTCACAACGCATAACATTTGCTTGCATTTATACAATGCATATTTTTTAATTCATTATGCATTATTTCCTTCATTACCACTTTCATGCATCCCTTCAATTCACAGAATCTACCCAGACTTATATAATAATACTATAACCCAACAATAACCCCCTTTGATATATAGTACTTTTGAAACCTTGTGACACTAGATAATCTCTACAAGACCCCTCTCTCCTTTCTTTATGGAAAGCTCACCCAACATAAACAATACTTTTTTTAAACCTAAAATAATATAACACAATATTACTAGAAGTTGCCTACCTATTGTACCAGTTAGTAGCATTTTTTTTTTTTAATCATATAATATGTAAGTTATATTATTATTAAATCCTCACCCATTGTACTGTGTATCATGATTGCACTTAATTATAGTCGGGGTGAGACTTATCCACACAAAAGCAACAACACAAAAACAATGCACATCATGGTAGTACAGTAATTTGTCTACCAGAGTATAGACAAATCATATTGTGCAAACAGATCCTGAGCTCATATACTCTCCCCTATGTAGTGTATGTAAAGACCAGGGTCAAGAGGGTGTAATCATAGCTCTTCCTTAATATTCATATATTATAGTGTTCTGGCGGTGCATGGGGAATAATGATTTATTTTTACAAAAATGACCAAAGAAGTGGAAACAAAAAGAATCCCACTAGTTTGCACACAGCTTACAGTGGAGTAGACAATAATAGGGAGCTGATTAGTCCCAACATACAAGTGATGTGTCAAACAGATGGAATATATATAGGAAAACAATAAAATTGTATTTAATTACTTATTAACTCTTCTAAGTGAAAATATAATAAAAACAATTAAAAATGAAACCATTGGAGTATGCCTTGGCTAGTTAACCTCAGTTATATTTGTATATGAGGGTATCAATATTCAAAACTAAGCAAAGTCCAGTAGTGTAGGTCTATGCTTATGGAGAAAGGGTTTTGACACAGAGTATCCATCTATTAAGGCTCAGGGATTGCTTGTTAGCCAGACTCAGTGTATACATATTTGTAACCCCAATGTTTACATAAACAGCTATAATAGTAGCATATTATCAGAGTACCAGTAAACAGTCAGTTGCATCATGTTTGCCATAGTGCTGCAACAAGTAACAATACCCGTGATTGATATAGTTGTAACTTATCAAACACTGTTTGTATAACTGTCTGGCTTGTTACTCATTGGACACACAGCATAGTTATTAAAGCAACATAATAGTTGCATATATTGTGTATCTATAACAAACTGTATACGTATGCAGAATCTCACTTCAGCCTTGCTGTATTTGATTCTAACAACAAAGGAAGTACTTGTGACTCTACTCATGTGTCAATAGGCTCTAGCAACTGCCATAGTTGATACAATGCTAGATTCCTTTATCCAAATTACTTGTTGCTGCTTAAATAAATCATTTAGCATACAACTTCTGCTCCGGTAGTCAGCAATGCATTGTGCCGCCTGACCCCGCTAGACCCATATGTGTGGAGTACTTGCGGCTGCTACAATGTGCTCCTCGGCATACAACATTCTTCTCCGGCTGCTGACGTCATCAGTCCGTGCGTTGCACCGCCTATTGTTTTTTCTGGACTATATATACTCCATCTGTTTGACACATCACTTGTATGTTGGGACTAATCAGCTCCCTATTATTGTCTACCCCACTGTAGGCTGTGTGCAAACTAGTGGGATTCTTTTTGTGACCACTTCTTTGGTCATTTTTGTAAAAATATGTAAAGACCAGGGCTGCGGATAGGTGAGGGGTCCGACCAACCGGAAGTTGGACACAACTTATGTGATCATCTGGCTAAGCCCTTGTCTACAGCTGGGCTAGGCTCGTAGGTTGTTGGGGCTCGCAACCCCTGGCCACTCTGTACAAACCTCCTGAAGCCGCTCAACAACCATGGCGCCCAGCTCAACACTCATTATTGAGATCGTAATTGGCATTCTTCAGGGTTAAGCTCATCCTTCCAAGCAGGTGAGAAACATTGGACTTCTCTCCCTTTCCACCACAAATTTCCAAATGTAAAACAAGAACGCACCTTAAACAAGGAGGAGAACACATGAAATGTGTAAACTGCGCAGGATCCATCCGAGTCTGACATGAGCTGATTGATGTGACTGCGCCAGGCTTCTTCTGCATCGTCACAGGCTGCTGGTTGAAATGCAGCCAGAATGGCAGAGAAGAAAGGTGAAGGTGGAGGAGGAGGGGTTAACCTGTCACCTTCTCCAAAGCTGAAAAATACCACACAAAACATACATAAACAAACTGGCTAAATGAAACAGTATATAGATTTTGGAACGTCAAGATCAGAAGACCTAATTATGTTTCTTCTGTGATCTTTGATTCAAGCACTTAGTACAATACCAGCCGGAGTTGATCTGAATATGTGATCAAAACAGGAACTGTCATTCTCTTTTTAGCTTTCCCATTGCATGACATTTGGCCACAAGGAGCCGTGACAATTTAAAGCTGCTATTGTCTTAAGTGCTTACAAAAACTAATCTAAATTGATTTGTAATATTGTTTTATTAAATAATTCCTGTAGCATTGCTAAATAAAACAAGGGCCCAATAAGAATATATGTGGCATGGGGAAACTACCACGTATAGCTTCTTTACAGGACCTAGGACATGTCGATACAGTTACCAAGAGATATCTCGGGTCCGGTTAGAGGTTTATTCTACCTGTGCCTTGCACATCCCCAATGCATTATGGGTCCTACAGCCTGTGTGGCTGACCTCTTTGCTTCCCTGTTTTGGTCAGCTTAAATCCCAGCGTGTTTGTGTTTGTTTTACTGTTTATACCAGTAAACACCTATGTGGGAAACTTCACATGAGTTATCAATGAGTGTGCTTTAAAGTAATGTTTGCACATCATTTTTGTTATGCCAGTGTGACTTTGTGTCACTGTTAGCCGGTGCAGGAGTTCATGCCACTGTGCATTTATTTATAATTGTAGAGGTTTTTGATAACTTCTATGAAACATAAAATAAACATCTGATTTTGAGATCATGTAACATTTTGTGTGTACTGTATGTGCGTTTTTGTTTAATATACATAACTTATGTTATTAAACCTAGCAGAAAATAGTCCTTTCTCTAAACTAAACACTTTGCAGAGGTATATCTCAGTTTCAATAGCTGCTGTTTTAGCCTTTGTTTCATTTTGTAATTAACTAGGGATAAAAAAAAAAACCTTGGCAAAGTAAACACATTCTACTTTGCAACACTGCTACTTCTTACAATAGGCACAGAAATCAATTGTCAGGAAACAAAGCACATTATTAAGGACAACATACTTTGTAAGTGCGTATTGCTCCAGCAACTGATCATCTTTTTCCTCAACATCAGCCATCTCAAGGCCAAAACTATCATTGCATTCAAACACTGCTGGAATTTCACTCATTGACCCTGAAAGGTCATCCTCTTGTACAGTTGCGTCATCTTCATCAAGAGCAGCATACACCTAAAAATATGAGCATAGGGAGAAATGTATAGTTTGTGCAATTCCAACTTTCTGCTTGAAATTCAGCCATGACCAGCACAAGTGCTGCTGTTGTTAAAACGCATCACATATTACAATGTGCATAGATTTTTAATGAATTGTGATATATATATATATATATATATATATATATATATATACATATATATATATGCAAATACAACTGTATGCTCATCTGCATGTCTTAGGCAGGTCTGCAACCCCGCATACACATACATACATACATACATACATATACACATAGACAGGTAGAATGGCAGGACTCCAAACGTCGAGTTTGTTATAAGATTCTTTAAATTTCTTTATTCATTGTATTTGATCTCCAGTGCTGTTTTTTCAGAAGTCTTTGATTGTTGATTTTATAATATAGTATAATGTATATGTGTATATATGTGTGTATATCCTTCTATTATATATATATATATATATTGTAGTTCTTACAAGAACTCGCAGAAAACTTCAGATATAGTGCAATAATGTTTTATTCCGTAAACATCAACATTTCAGTTGCATTGCATTCAGTTGGATGTTTCTCAAGATGGGACCAAAATGTTGATGTTTATGGAATAAAACATGATTGCCCAATATTGCCCAATATCTAAAGTTTCTTGCGAGGGCTTGAAAAATCCATATTATATGATCAAATTGAATATCAGAGCACCTTGGGTGAACCGCTCACGTGACCGGCATGTCGCGCCAAGAAATCAGTTTGTACTGATTTCTTACGTATCGAGCGCCCGGTCCTGCACACACGCGCCCGCACGTCCATGGACGCGAACACTGCCTTAAGGCAGTCTGTTCGCTCAGCATGCGGACGCGTCTGAACGGTCTGCAGTACCATGGGCCCAGCCTTAATGTAATACTTTTTTTGCCCTCTCAGAATTGTAGCATTAAATGATATTTTGGAGCATGCACTTTTTGTTTTTAGATTTTCCATCATGGAATTGGTCAGACCGAAGTTGTCGCATTAAGACTCCTTGGGATCTTTGTGGGACTCGATTTGGATCTGTGGACTTTGAGTAATCATTTAAAGCAACATTCTCCTTATAACATAATAAGGTTTTTTTTTTTTTTTTTAGTAATCACATGATCCCTTTTTGGGTTATTTATTTATTCATATTATATGCTTCTTGTATTTACATTGACTTCTTTTCAGGAATATATTTGGTGCTTTAGTTCATTACCTTCACGGTTCATTTATTTATTTATATATATTTGCAATTAATACCCAGTATATTTACACTCATTAAGGAATGATATAGTTACATTTACTAAGGAATTATCCATTTATATTTTTTATTACACTTTTCACATATATTACAATCTAGTGCCATCCTATAATAATCTTTTTTTTAATATATATATATATATATATAAATAAAACACTGTATACACACACATATAGATACACCAATATTTCCCTTGAAAATTAATAAGATGTGGTATATCAAGCAGGAATTTATTAGCTTATTTACTAAAAAGCAAGAGTGTTTAATCTTCAAAACAGTTAATTATTCCTATGTGAGTTGCTTAATACAACTTAATTGTTTAGATCACTATGTACATATAGACAGATGCATTTGACAAATATTTTATCTAAGCACAAACACACACAGGTGTGCTTATAGAGTTTAACTTTGTACACATTTGATTTCCTTTTGAACACACACTTTGCCCCAACTAAAATCTCAGTGAATTAAAATCATAGTGCCAATAATATATGAATACAACAAGGCTTCTATTTCAGAACCACATGAAGAGGTTTCTTTGTGCTAATGTTTACAATATATCCACTGATGTAATGCACTGATGTATATGCTGCAGTTTGCTTATAGTTTACTGACAGGAAAGAAAATATTGATTAACTTTCACCAACCTTTGATAATGAAAGAACCGAGTCTTCAGTGCACCATTCCCTTCAAACAGCAGCATAGAGCAGTTTTGTGCAAATCTAGCAAAATACTGTGGTCAGAATGTAATATTCTGATAGTATGCCAAAATGGCATGAATTGAATCAAATGTGCAAGTTCCACAATAGGCTCCCACATAGGAAAAAATCACGGAGAGGACATGCAGCCCACATCACAAAAAGCATGTCGTGCTCATTGCCTAATACCCTTGACTAGGGTTTGTTTGTTGTCAAACATGCACACATGTCAACATTAACTCACAAGGTCTATGTGAGAAGTGCCTCTTTTAGCCCCTTCAGAGTCAGAAATGTTAAAAGATAAGATTCAGAAGAAGTAAAGTATTAGAACCAAACAGAATTAAAAGAAAGAGAAGAGGTGACATGCAACAATATTTCACATGCATGTTGGATTTCTTTTTAATGTATACTCCTTATTATACTTCAGCTTTCTGGCCCTCAGAAGACATCCATGGTGATTTTCTCTCTCGGAATTTATGATTTGATGTCTTCATTTCTCTCTCTTGGTTCTCAGTGTTACTGGGTTAGAGTGACAATCAACCCCTCCCCCCCCCCCCCCCCAAACTTTTCAAGGCTTTTATCATGTTTTTTTTTTTAATGTACTAGTCCTTGGTCTAGACCTATTTGTTTTTTTTTAACGTTTTTATTACTTAAACAGGGTTTGAAAAACACATTTTTGCATTATAAGTGCGTGAACAACATTTCAGGGATATTACTTCCTTTCATCAACATTGATCACTTGTTTGCAATAGCCAGTTTGTTATATACAGTAGACATGTTTTTTTTTTTAGGATTGTGAATGGTTGACGTTTATTTAAGATAGATTCTAGCTTCAATTACCTGGACAATTTATAATGTCCCTTTTTATGTATTATTTTTAATTCCATTAATTTAAAAAAAAATAAAATAAGTCCTTCCCAACATCTTACATTGTCTGTAATTCTGCCATCACAGCCCTAGAATATCTCTGCAGTCCCTCATGTTCTGAAACATGACCAAATACTGCTATATATTTTAGTTTAAAAAAAAAATAATCTCCAACCAAAGATCTAATTGATTTAAATTATTTACAAAATATACAAAATTATACTTTTTTTGAAATTCACATTTAGCAGTATTGGATTAAATTTGACACACTGTAAAAAAAAAAAAAAAAAGAAGCATTACAAAATGTTGTAACCAATATTTCTAGACAGCATGTCAGATGATTCTGTCTTAACAAAAAGATTTAGATTAGTGTATTAGTAATACTGTTAAACATTGTGTTTGTATACTTTTTGAATCAACGGGTCATCTTGTAACCCTATGGATTAATACAGCTTGTACCAAGTAATTAGCATTGCTGCAAACATTTTAGATATGTTTATATTGGTGTGCATTTTAACTGAACAATCATTACACCTTATTAGAGACCTTTCTGCTTCACCAGGTACAGTATTGGCACCCTTCTGCGTCACTAAGATCTGTGTTCTATTTGTGCTAGATTGACTAGGATACATGTGAAATAGAGTAGATATATCACAGCAAATAGACTTTAAAAATATCATAACATGTTGGTTATAAGCTGATGTGATGCCAAGAAATTAGTGAGATTTACATTAAGCCCTCTGTTGTTGGAGAGGCCAAGAAAGATATGTTCCTGGCCTCTCTAGCAACAAAGGGGTTAACATACCGATTTTTAAGTATTTTTAATCCCCATCATGTTTTATTTGAGACTATAGAAAATTAATTTGTAGGAAGCATTCATTTCAGTGAAGCCATAATTAGAATTCTACCAAAACTCCTTCACCTTAGAATCCTCAGATAACAGTGGATTAGTTATTTCAGGCAAAGAGGCATCAAAACTAGAGGTTCTTGTGTTAAGGGAGTGGGGATCAGCAGAGGTTGTGTCGCATGATGTGGAAGGAGACTCCATGTGATTTATCTCTTCAGAAGGAGAAAGGTTTATAATCTATAAAACAAAGAAATACATTTATGTTAAATGCAGGTTATCAAATCTCACACATATCACAAACGCATTAAAACCAGTGAACTTCAAACATGCCCAAATCTTTTTGCGTTGCTGTTAAAATGTCTGAGCATGATGAGTTTATCCCAGCATGGGAAGTGTACATATCAGTGCCCTATCCATGCTCTAGACACCTCCTGGAATACAAAGTAAATAAACACACACCACATACAGTACGGTATAATCATGGTCTCATTGTCTCTTTTATATTTTGTCACGTATTGTACCGTATATCCTGCTTTTGTGTGGATGTAACAGTAGTTCTCCATAATATTTTATCAATCCTGGCTAGTTTGCACTGCTATTAGAATTTAAAATTACTGAAGGCGTTAACTGTATTCAATCTGGATACATGTGATAAGCCCGTTATAGAAACGAACCAAACTTACTCCCCAATCCCTTCTCCATAAAATTGTCCATGGACTTACTAAATCAGAGGGCTCCAGAATCTGGCTCGTGGTGAGGTCTTCCTCTTCTGATGATTCATCTGAGTCATCCTGATTCATTTTGCTCAGGCTGTGTGTGCTTCCTGAGAGCTGGCTTTCCTCCAAGAGCTGCATATCACACTTATCCAGGCTGTCTAGGGAACGCCTGCGTACGCCCCAGTTGAAATTGTCCATGCTCTCCCCCTGAAATCATATGTATCAGAGGCTGTCGACTATACTGTATTACAAAAGAATGACAAAAACTGCTCCTGCACTGACACACAAAAAAAATACTTTTGCGGAGATAGATTTTTGCTTTGCAGTTACATTAAATAAAAGTTAAATGGTATTGCAATACAGTGTAACAGACCCACCAAATAGCCAAGTGTTTAATAAGAAATCACATGAATGGCATATTTGGTGATATTCCTTTTTGAAAATATTTCCCCAAACATCTGGAAAACTGGTTTGGCAGAGGTATACAGGTTGTGTTACCTTTTATTGGAACAACAAGACATTTGCAGTGTATAGAGCTTTCAAAAGCTCACAGCCCATCTTCATGGAAGAGGCATAGTAGAAATCTACACATTTCCTTAACTGCTCAGTACATAAGGGGTGATTCACCAAGGCCCGTGGTGGGAATAACGCATCCGATCCGGCGTTATCTGCCATTGACATAAATGGCAGTTAACGGATCGGGAGCGTTAAATAGCAACGGACCTTCGTGAATCTTTCCCAATAGTTAGTTGCCTCTGCAAAATTAAAAATAACTAGTTTAAGTTTATTATTTTAGTGCAATTTTTTCCCCCACAAGCTTGTTTCAGTTGAATGGTTCCCTTTGTCACAATTTCTTTTGTGCGGTCATTAAAAAATACACATCTTTGTACTGTGCGGTGTATGCAACTGACCATTCATCGTCACCACGCAACATTTTGCATTAATATAGAGATGTGGAAAAGACGGATTGGGGAACACATTTCTTCGCCATATGTGAAGTTGTTTTAATTAAAGTTTTGAGCAAATTGAATAGAGGTGCGCTAAACCGAGATGTTACATGCTTTATGCACTTATTCTGCATTGGGTAATGAATAGAGGGATGCAATTTTTGCTTGTTGTAACTGAATTCTCAACTATTCCCACATAACGTTGTTGAAATCTAAAAACTGTATGGGTCATGCAGCATGTCCCCGAAATGTGTACCTTATTGTACACCAAGGGCTTCTTATTAAATCCGTTAGCACTGGTATCAATGGTAAGAAACTTGATAATGAACTTTCTTACAATTGCCCCCAATTCGGTATCCTGATGCAATATCAGAACAACCCTTTTCATTTTGTTTCTTAATTACTACAGTAATAAATGCAAACATGTCTGCTTAGTAAAGCCTCCTGCTACTGCCTCTCCAAGGGGCAATGTACAGTGATACTCGAATAAGAAAAGCATTTTCAAAATGACTCTCTTGGTGCCAATTTAACAATCCATGTTACACAGCCATCCGTGTTGTCATTAAAAAGTCCAACGAAAATTGTACTTTACTTATTGAAATTCTGTATTTAATGTTAGAGATGTGCAGAGACTTCTCAACTAATAATGTAATCTGTCAACCCACCACCAAAGCAGAACAGTCAGACTCCAAGAAGCACAATTCGCTTGTATTACATGTTTGAGTATTATTGACTGGTTAACGCCCTTAGTTCGTCCTGCAGTATTGTGCTTAAATGCATGTTCCAGTTACAATGCGTAGCTGGTTTCTGCAAGATGAACACAATACAACGGATAACATAATACTGTATATATTTGAGGAATGCGGGATTGGCTTATCTGATGAAGTGAGATTTGGGATCAAAATGTACCAGGTTGTCTATTCCTCTCTTTGTTTTACTGTCTAAGGGTCCCCACATTAGTGTGCTGGTTGAACGATTTACACTGTAAATGAATAAACATTTCATTTTCCAATATCGCTCCGTGCCTGCATCTTTAAAACGTCTCCTCTGTCCCAAATAGTAAACCCATAACACACAGGATTTGTGATTTTTTTTCCCCATTGGTACAGTATCCTTAAGTCACTGCAACGATTACTGTCGAGTAGCTCTGCATCAATCAATGTAAGACCCGGGCCATGGTGCCTTCTCCCCCGCGCAGAGGCGTGCGGAGGCTGTGAAGTCATCCGCGTGAAGCGGGTGCTTTCCCTGTCCATGGTGGACGGGCCGTGGGGGGCGTTCCCAGGGGCGTCACAGAGCTGGTTCGCCCTCATTGGGTGAACCGCTCACGTGACCTGCGTGTCGCGCCAAGAAATCAGTTTCACCGCGCGCCACCTCCTGCCTCCGCCCACGTGCGCCCGCACGGTCTATGGGCGCGAGCAATGCCTTAAGGCAGTCTGATGGCGCCCCGTGCGGACGCTTCCGTGCGGTCTCCCACACCATGGACTTCGCCTAAGGCTTATTTCTTCCATAGCACAGATTGAGTAATCAGCCTCTGACAAAATGACAAACATTGCAAACATAACAGTACACAATGGCAATACAAGATATAAGATGTCGCTGTTGTAGACTTCAATGCAAACAAATGCAGCACTGCATTCTTTGCATGTATGTCTGTAATGTGAATCCCTAATACAGAGGTGGGCAACTCCAGTCCTCAAGGGCCACCAACAGGGCAGGTTTTAAGGACATCCCTGCTTCAACACAGGTGGCTCAGTCGTTGACTGAGCCACTGAAAGAGCCACCTGTGCTGAAGCAGGGATATCCTTAAAACCTGCTCTGTTGGTGGCCCTTGAGGACTGGACTTTCCCATCCCTGCCCTAATATAAAAGCAGGATTCTTTCCTACCTACAAAACATAAGCAAAAACATTTTCTGGCCGGTAACATTAAATGGTGTTTCTCGCAGGGGCTCACCAATCCTCACCATTTATCTTTATAATATCACCAGCTGCAATAACCTGAGGTTTGTTTTTGTTTAACTTCTTTACATTTGCTACACAAAACAACATGATTTCTTCAGGCACTTGGAATAAAATGCTACTGTGATAACTGACACAAGTCTAAATGTAAATGATCTACTGTATCACTTCCGAGTTAGAAATAGCATTCGCTTACCTGAAGTTCCTGGATTGCAGATATAACAAATAAGAACAAAACAAAAAATGAAAAGAAAAACTTTTTTAATTCTCCATTCACCACAGTAACATATAAATTACTTTCTGTTTTACTGTTACTGTCAAGAAAAAACAGCATGGTAATATTTATAAATAAAAGCTATATATTGCTTCTGGAAATACCATGATGAAATCCACACTAAAAAGGTACAATGCAGGCAACAGAATAAAGTCCAAAAATAGCTACAGTCACAGCATGAGAATTTCCTGATGAGCATCCAATTCTGTTAATAAAAGGGGTCTCCAGGCATTACTTGTTATAAGTATGGGCTGTTACAAAAAAACGTGTCTATATAATTGCATGTATGGTTTTGATGGAGAGCTGTTTACACGTCAGAGTACAATCTGTCAGTCACGTATGAAAGCTATCAAAATTGTTTAGCAATATGTTGTCTTGCACTGAAAATGACTCCACACTTCCCGTTGTGTTTTATTCTATAATTGTATTTAAACATGCAATAGCACACTTTGTCTTGACTGGATATTCATGTGGTGCTAAGTAGTCCTACAAAACATCAGCAATAGTGATGTGGCACCTCCTGCAATAATGGCATTAAAAGGTCCACCCTGCCATGCTCTACAGACTAATTAAAAAACTAATGGGGTTGTAGGGTACTGACAACATTTAGATTAAAAAATTGAACGCTGAAAAAAAAATAATGCTTTAATTTCTCAAAAAGTTTTGATTGCATTGTTGGAGAAAAAAAGTAATGCTAAACGTACACATTCCCCTAATCAAGAAACATATCTGCAATTGATGTTTTAGAAAACCCTAGGGCTCTGAGGATCAAAGTTTTTATCATCTTCAACCAGAATAAGAAGCAATACATTCTAAGACCCCCCTCTCCCTGGGGTTCCGAGAGAACTCTGTGTCATGGGTTTGGCAATACATATGGTAATGTAGCCTCTTAGTGTCAATGAGTGTAAGGGTGTAAATCAGATCAGTATGAAAATCCCTACTTGCTATAGCAAATAGCGAACATGTTTTGAATGGTTAAGTATTGTATGCGCCTCCACGTTATTTATCTTACCTCTCCATCCTCCAGTTCGACATCCAGGAAGTCAAAGTCCCTGAAGACTCGGAACTGTTGCTCACTGTTTGTATCATCCATGATGTCTTGCTCTCTAATGCTGTCTTCTGAAGATACTAAGCTGGTTTGGTGCTCAATCAAATCCAAATCACCACATGAAGAAAAAATGACCTGCAGATTAATTAAACATGAAAATCTTTAGTATTGCAGCACCCACCAGCAGCTTCTATAACCAGTGCTGCTATTCAGTATTCACATGCAAGTGTTTCTTAGTACACACCTAATTCCTTTGGTTGTTATTTTTAGATTGCTCTTTTAGTATTTATGTTGGACAGGTGCCTTGGGATTGAAGTTAAACAAAGTGAGCAACTTCATGCTGTAGGAACGTATCCAAGAGAACAATTATGTGGCTTCCTCTTAACAAGCTACACACTTGGTATTGTCTAAATGTTTACAGTAGAGGTTTATGAGTCTGAAATGCAAAAAGCTGCAGCGATGATAAGAATCAGTGACACATGCTGACAAAATGAGATGTGGGAAAATGTTATCCCTGTAAACCCAGCATACTGTGCTAACAGTCTGAGTAACCCTTTCAGCTCCAGAGGGTACTGCAACACATGACTAAGACATGCATTGTAGGCTCCTTTGGCCCTGAAAGGGTTAAATATTTCTCTACTGAGCCTGGTGGTTGGGCTAGTGGCAGGAGATAATGGTCCAACCTGGTGCCAGCGTTAGATCAGGGCATTACAGTCACGTCTCCTGCTTTGCCCATGTATTTAACTTAATAGTTCATTGTTTATTTGATCAGTGTGAGAAAGTGCAGGAAATATTATCAGTAGCAAGAAAAATCTGTGCTCACTTTAAATGCTCCTACACAGTTTGTAATTCATAATGTTGCCTGCAACAGTGTAACAACCTGCCACGCCACAAGCTCAAAACAGAGCCCCACTATAAATCAATCATCATCCTCATCAGTGCCAGTCGCCAACTTTCCAGTTGCATTATTTACATTTTAATTGTACCATTTTGTGGGGGCCCAAACCCCCCAGCACTCAGACAGCATTGCCAGTCAGGCATCTGCAGACGTAACATCCATGTTGGTACAGTGCTCAACTTGTTCTATGTAGGTCTTAACTGTTTCATCTCTGACACATGGGTGGGAGGGAGAGCTCGGGTGGGAGAGCCTGAAGATGTACAATATTCCTTTGATGAAAAATGTGTGCTGTATGTAACCCCCTGTGTGATGAGCTCCACACATACCCACACTGCCCCCTGGCTGGTTCCTCTACAATGTGCTCTGGACATGTGACTGTAATGGACAATAGAGTAGCCAATGGTAACGGCTGTGGAAGAGGAGGGACTATAAGGCTGCGTTTATAGTACTGGCGACTGCGACATTGTGCAGCGCCGTAGGAAGTACATGCAGTCCGTCAGGGGTGCCCATAGTGGAGGTGACGGCTGACGTCACGCGGTCGCGATCGCTGGTAGTCAAAGGATTTTGACTTCTTCAGCGATCGCTGTGTGACATCAGCGGCACGTGAGCGGTCACGTTTCCCCACGCCCCCCCGGTCACCCTCTGTTGTCTCCTGCACTGTAGGCAGGAATCACTATTACAACGGTCGACAGCTGACGTCACGTGGTCACGGCGCCGTAGCCCTAACTATAAATGCAGCCTAAGGGAAAGGAGCTTTAAAAAAGGGGGGTGACCATGTCGAGTCAGATCTGTGCAGACCTGAGTGCTATCAGGTTCGGGCGAGGATTGCAGAGAGACTGCACGTGGCATCATTGTAGCTGCTGAGGATTGATTGATTGATTTGAAGGATTGATTTGAAACTGAAAGGCACCTATTTAATAAACCCTGGAAAGCAGGATTTTGATTATCGATCATGGGAGAACTAAATGATCTGCAGCTTATGTAATTAGTTTTCAATAAAAGTAATCAAAGGCGGCATATATTAAAACAAACAACAACAAAAAAAAGATTAAAAATAATAATAATTTAAGCTGCATAGATTGCCTCTAAGATTTTTTTAACCAAAACCCGCAAAATATTTCAAACTAAAACCAGAACAGACCAAGTGCCCATCTCATTATATCTTTTATTTTAAGTTTTTAAATGATATTATTTTAGTTTCCCAATTGTTTTTTTTAATGATTTTATAGTTATTTGAAACACGTTTGTGATTTATTCTGCTATTTTAGCAATATCCTGCTTATTTCATTTTTTGTTTCAAAACCAGAACCAAAGTTGAAAAATGAGTGAAAGTGCCCACCTTCATATTTTGACATGGACAGACTAGGTGGGCCATAGGTTTCTTATTTGCTGCCAAATTCTAGATTTCTATGACCTTCACAAACAATTATGAAATGGAAAATTATTGAAAAGGTAAAAGATGATATATAATTTTATATATATTATTATATTATCAATATAATATGATTTTGCCAACATGCCCTTTCACCCTTACCCTACTCTACCCAATGTATATGGTTGTTGTGTGCCCAATGTTTATCCATGTACACATAAAGTTGATAATGTTCATGCTCCCATCCCTTTCCCCCTTTTCTTTTCTGTACCCTCCCTCTTATTATACTGTAGAACCCAAACAAAACTGAAACATGGCCAAGATGTAACCAGTGTCAGTAGCTAGTACACATCTTTGCCATCTACATCCATATTCTCTATAGTGACAGTGCCCAGATAGCAAGAGAGAAGTAAGTCAAGAGTAGGCCAGAAAAATTCAATTGGGACTGAGCCAAGTTCTTTTCACCACTACTAATCAGTTTGTGGGCACCGGACCCGATACTACGGTGGATCTGCTGGAGCCACACTTATAAAAAAAAAAAAAAAAAATTCAATCCAAACATTATATAACACTGCTATTAAGACACTTTAAAAAAGCGAAATAGTGAATTTTGAACAATTTAGGCTATTTTGTTAGAACTTTTGGCTTTAAAAGTCCTTTTGAAATTTTCCCTGTTTTTTCCCCCAAAGTTTTTGAAAAGTTTAAAAAGGATGATAGACAGCTGATTAAGATTATACTTATTACATTTGGAAAATAATTGGAATAAAAAAAAAAAAAACACAAAGGAAAACTTCGGTGGGATGAGATGAGGTATCTTCATATATAATCTAAAAAAAAACATATTTTCACACATTCCTAATAAACTGAAGCTCATTAGAAGAGTGCAGATGACTCTTGATTTGGATATAAAGCTATCCTAATTGCGGAACAAAAAGGGTCCGAGGTTTCACAACATGGGCAGACTAGGTGGGCTAAGTGCTTCTTATCTCCCATCAATGTTTCTATGGTTTAGTGGGATTATGGGGAAACAAACAGTTCATAGCTTGTATCTTATTCACTTATTCAAAGTCCAACTTTCTATAATGCTATTTTTGTTTCAGATACTGTATATAACTTCCTAGAGGTTTGTTGTATAAGTGTCATCTTCTTAGAAGAACTTTTGTATATCTCAAACATTTCGATAAAACAAACTCTGATACTTTTATATTTAATTTATAGATTCGCTACACTAAATAAACACATGTGCCACTACCACCAACTCATGCAGACAAATTAGCTGACAAACATGGTGTTTTACTACTTTTTCGCTGAAATGAATTTCTCAACCCCCTGTAGGTCAATGGAAGAAGAGAGTACATTTCCTCTCAAATATCTCTGAAAAGAAATGTCACAAACTGGCCAGTATGATAACCACTGCTCGAGTAAATATGGGGGCACATACTGCATATATTAAGCTGATAGTTAAACATGTAGGTTTCCACTATTACGCAAATTATTTTGATTAAATCGTCATTTAGTAAGGTGCGATCAACGCCGCTGGAGGGGACTGCAGTGCATTTGCAGAGCAAAGAAGTGCTTTGCAGATTACACCCAGCACTAAAAGGGTTAAACCAGGTTTGAAAATACATGTATTGTTGAGCACTCCATAAGATGTCATGTAGTTTCATAAGCACCTCAGGAGGAAACACTTTAGTGTAGAGCAAAGGTTTCTTTCGATTCTTTCAACCTTCACAAACAGCCGAGGAAGCCCCAGTAAACCGCACCTTTTCACAGCTTCAGGAGTTGCATTTGTGCTCTGCACGTAACTGAAGAATACTATTGGCTGTGACATCCAACATAGGAAACACACAAACAGAAACATACTTAATACACTGTAGACTTACTGAAGGGTTTTTGCTGAGCCCCACTTCCTGGCCACACAGAGTGAGAACATTCACCAACTTCTCCCTAGTTTTTTTCTAAACAAGAAAAAAATAATGTTACGTTTCTGTCCATTGTTCACATCTGTCACTGATATCAATTTATATATATATATATATATATATATATATATATATATATATATATATATAAATTGATATCAGTGACAGAAATATATATATAAAAAAAAAAATATATATATATATATACACACACTATACACATACATACATACATATACTTGTTCGTTATCATCTTCCCTATGTTCTCTGTACAAAAAATAACATGTGTTATGTTTGCAGAGTTGTTGTAAGATACAGTATAAGGCTGCTTTTGATCAAGCAGAATTCTTGAACAAATCATAGCAACTGTATTTAAGTAGAAACATGTATTTGACAGAAAACAGTTAATGGCAAGAAAATACAACAAATTGTGTATGATAACTGTAAATCAGAAGCTGTGAAGATTATGACACATCTCTGTGCATAAATATTTTTTGACAAAATATCGAGATCATTCTGAACCACTGGCACCTCACCAAGATGCCACCGGAGTCCATATTATGCTACGAGCGGGTAGTATACTGGTAGTATAATGGCAAACCATCTGTGATTGTAGATAAAGCCTTATGATCTTTCCTACAGCACAATGAACAATGTGGTCATGTCATGTTTGCTTTGGTGTGATGTAGTGTATGCATGAGAAGCAAAAGTAATCTCAACATAAAATGTTCTACTGACCAGAAATTCATGTCAAATCTAAGGCTGCGGGCATGGTCAGCGCTTAGACACTGACCCGCGCTGAGCCGCGCTCACGCTTGCCAGTGTGCCCCTGCGGCCGCAATGAGAGCGGCTTTAGCAGGGGCTCGCGCACGCTTCCGCAGGCGTGCGGAGGAGTAGCCGACAAACATTTTTTAGTTTAAGCGCTCACGGGAGCGGAGGGCCGGTCACGTGAGCGGTTCGCCCAATGAGGGCGAACCAGGTCCGTGACGTCACTGGCCCGCCCCCAGACATGCCCTGGGATGCCGCGCGTAGTAAGGCCAGGGAAAGCATCCGCTTTCCCTCAGCCTCCGCACGGCTGAAGTCTCTATGGACTCAGCCTAAGGGGCACCACAAAAAAATAATACAATTATACAAGACATGACTTCTGTAAGGCATTTAGTTAAGGAGGGGAGTTGCATCATGACTGACAGCTTAACAGTTGACATTTTCAACTAGAGTTTAAATTCACCGCATCTCGACAGGAAGTCAGTTTGACTAGATTACAGTAAATGTTTTCTTATTGTGCATGCACACATCATTACAGCACAAAGAGCCCATATGCTTATGGAGCTGAATGAAAAGTGATAGAAACATTGAATGTTACCTGAGAGGACTGAGGTCTTTTCCAACTAACAGGGACCAAGGCGTTGGAATTAGAACCAGAGGAGGTGGAAGAAGTACTTCGAGTAACTGGCATGGCTCTAGGTTTACCATCTCGTCCAGCAGAGCTCTGTAGGTCATCAAATCTTCTGCCAATGATTGGTGTCTTGGGGAGAGAAATCAGAAATTCATTAGATAAATCCTGCTAATGCAGGTTTAGCAAAAATTGCAAACTCAATAGACAACTAGAATGATCTTAACATCCTCTAATTTTTACCCTTTAAACAAAAATAATGGCGCATACCAGATAATTCACAGACTCACCAACTTTAAAACATTACACAATGCATACATTGTTAAACATCACGTTCCTTTGTACTTAAAAATAAATTTTAAAAAAGCAACAAAAATGATCAATTTATATAGCACAGTGCCCTTGAAGACAAAACCTGTGAGATTTTGAAAGCCTTATACAGTACACTCTACTTTCATCTATTAACAAATCTAAAGTTAAAATCGACTACAATTTACAACAAATCTACATTTCTCCAGTACCATTACGGCTACTATAAGGTTGAACTACAAAAATAACAAGAGAATTGTCCACCCATCATCCTGTGTCCTTACATTAAGCAGCATATCTCACATATTCCGTTGATTTCCATTTTAAAGTATTTCTTGTGCAATCCCAAATGTTTCTAAATGACTTAATTATACTTATTAGTGTCCGATTTAGTTTAGTGTTAATCACTATAGTGCCTCCTCTTTATTATCATGGCAACTTGGGGCAGGGACTTCCTTCCCATTGTCTCAGTTTGTCTTAACGTATCTGTATCCTTTCGTCATATAATGCTTTTGTCTTCCCACCCATATTGTACTGCGCTGCCAAATATGTTGGCGTCATACACATACAAGATAATAATAATAATAACAACCCCTGCTCCAGGCTCCTTTTAAAGCAAAGGTCCAGGTAGGAAAGTGGCTTGAATTGAGCTTTTGCTTTTTCCTGGAACCCAGGAGATGACGCATCAATGGCTAAACAATTGAGTTTACTGTAGGTAGTTGAGGAATTAATTTATGCTAAATAGGTTCTGCAGAAGGATGCAATATGTATGAATATTTCTTATTACTTATATAATATTATTTTAAAAATGTCTATGCTTTTATAGAGAGAAGGAGCGGCTCAGTGAGTACAATACACTGACTGGCACTGAGAGTTTGAAGCAGGGGAGCCTGGTTCAATTCCCAGTGTTGGCTCCTTGTGACCTTGGGCAAGTCACTTTATCTCTCTGTGCCTCAGGCACCAAAAAGCAGATTGTAAGCTCCACGGGGCAGGGGCCTGTGCCTGCAAAATGTCTCTAAAGCACTACGTAAAACTAGCAGCGCTATACAAGAACATGTTATTATTATTATTATTATTATTAATAATAATAATACTATACATGCAGTAAGGACATCCAGGATTGTATTTACCATATATTAATACAATTATTTAATGCTGCATATTCATTGCATTGGATGGTGAGATGTTCAGGGCTGGTTTAACCATTAGGCGACCTAGGCGGTTGCCTAGGGCGGAAAAATGTGGGGGTTTGCAGCTGTCTAGTTTGCCTAATGGAGTTCCTTAACTGGGTGTGGAATTTGCCCTGAGCAGGGAGAGAGCAGGGCTGTTGCGAGGGGGTTGAGCAGTTGCCTCCATCCTGATTGGCTGTTGCTGGGTAATGCAGCCAATCAAGTGGAGCTGTTAGGAGCCTGGGGGCGGGTCCAAACAGTGGAGGCAGCACCATGGACCGGAGAGAGAGGTGAGTCTTGTGTGTGTTTGTTCAGTCCTGGGGTTTGTCAGTGTCAGTGTCAGTGTGGGGAGGGAGAGTGCCAGTGGGGGGAGAAAGAGAGAATGTTGAGAGAGTGTCAGTGGGTGGAGAGAGAGTGTCGAGAGTGTCAGTGGTGGGGGGGGGGGGGGGAGAGAGTGTCGAAAGAGTGTCAGTGGGGGTAAAGAGAGTGGAGAGTGTCGGGAAAACAGAGTGTTGGGGGAGGCAATGCTGAAGGTTCGCCTTTGGCGCCAAATACCCTTGTCTGACCCTGCTTCTGTTATACATTGCCTGGAAAACACAGACCGTACTGTTAATATTATGTTCTTTGGGCGGATAGGAGTCCTCCTGGTTTATATAAAGTTTAACAATGGCGGTTATCGCTTTTTATCCCTGTTTTATTGTATCCTTTTTTTTATTTATTAAATGTATGTATATTTAACCTTTCTTGGATAACAAACTGTAGCCTGGTATATAAACAAGGAACACTAGATGGCGCTCAAACACTCTAAGTGCAACAGTGCAGTAAACAGTGATAAATAAATCAGTATATACCCGTGCAATCAAATAAGAATAAAAACACTCAAACCCTTCAAGGACTGTCACTAGATGGCGCTCAAACACTCTATCTAAGTGCAACAGTGCAGTAAACAGTGATAAATAAATCAGTATACAGTATACCCGAGCAATCAAATAAGAATTAAAACACTCAAACCCTTCAAGGACTGTAGCCTGGGCCAGGGGAACATTAGAAGCATGGGTGCATTGCAGCGTTATTGTTGGCTCATACGCTATGAAGTAGCCCATATGCACCAATATATCCTTAGTCAGAAAAATAAAACAATAAAAGAGAACATTTCACTTTTAACCCCCTGTGACAGGGTAAACAAAAGCCACCAGTTATATGCCTGGAAAACCTATGTCTAGTCTGCAGTGCAGCACTGACTAGGTTAACTTCAGCTGGGAACCTCAGGATAATTAGTTGGATCCCAGCTGCCTAATCAAGGTGTGTTAAAACTCAGGCTGTAGACAGATGGAAGCTGTCTGTTGATGAGAGAGGAGTAAGCTGCTAAAGTGATTCCTGAAAACAAGGTCTGAGTAGCAAAGTAGTGAAACTGTGAACTGTCTGCCCCCTGCATAGAAAAAGGGTAGCTGTATATATATATATATATATATATATATATATATATATATATATATATATATATATATATATAAACTGTCTGCTAAAGAGAAACTGTTTTGTTCGGTTTGCTGAAGGAAAAGCCATTTTCGTTTGTTGCTGAAAAATAGCTATTTTTGTTTTGTGTGCTGTATATTTTTCAAGGCAAAATAAAACAGCCTTGTCAAGAAACCCACGTGTGTAGTTGCATGTACCCTGCAACATATGGTTGTCAAGTAGTGAGATTTGATTTTTTTCAAAAGGCTCCTGCAGTTAAAGGGCCACACACACACACACACACACACACACACACACAAGAATGGAAGAAATGTTGAAAGCGTTTCTGTGCGAGCAGGCCCGGCTGCAAGCGGAGAGAGATGAAAGACTACAGACAGCACAGGATGAGCGGATTGCCAAGCTGCTGACCCAATTCCAAGGGTCTGCCGGTGCAGAACTGGCCAGCAGACCCCCGATACTCCTGAGGAAAATGGCTCAGAATGAGGATCCAGAGGCTTTTTTACAAACATTTGAAAGAGTTGCCGAAGCTCAGGGCTGGGCTGCAGATCGCTGGGCAACTGCTTTGGCCCCGCTCCTCATAGGAGAAGCCCAGGCCTCATATCAGGGCCTCCCTACAGATCAGGCAATGGACTACCGACAAGTAAAAGCCGCCATACTGGATCGCTTAGGTCTGACCCCTGAGACCTACCGGCAGCAGTTCCGGAACATGAAGTACACCGCTAAGATGAGACCCTGGGTCCTCGCTCAGCGATTATTGGACTTGTGTATGCGCTGGATAAAACCCGAGGAGTGCACTAAGGAGGCAATTCTTGAGAAGGTGGTTTTGGAACAATTTCTACAAATAATACCCCCTTCCGCACGCTCGTGGGTGAAACGCCACGCTGCTGAAACCCTAGCTTTGGCGGTCCGACTCGTGGAGAACTTCCTTGGGGCTGAGCAGCAGGCGAGTGTCCTGGACCAGACTCCACCGGCACTTGCGGACACCCAAAGAGGGAGGTCGGATCAATGGGGAACCTACGGCCCGTCACGGAACCGCCAAGTCCAACGGAAGGAGCAGTCGTTCCAGCAAGGACGGAGTCCAAATGCTGGTCCCCGCAGAGACCCTCATCTCCTTCCGGATGTCGGCTCGTCGCAAAATGAGAGGAACTTCCGAGGACTTCGCCCACAGGACCCACCAGATGCCTGGTCTCCAGTAACATGTCCAGCGGAGCGCTATCCACAGCCCCCTCCTGCGAGGGAACCCTCTCCATGTTCTGCCTGCGGAGAACAAGGCCACCGGTATGTGGACTGTCCACTGATGGAGTGTTCATTCAGCAGGACCGTCGCCTCGGCCTTCACTGGAGAAAATTACAAGCCCTGGCTACTTCCAGCCCTGATTGGGGGAAAAACCGTCCAGGCCCTTGTAGATTCGGGCTCTGGGAAAACTCTGGTCCTCCAGGAACTGTTACCGCCCAACGTGTGTTTTTTTGACTCCCCATGGAGCATAGAATGTATACACGGCGATGTAAAACACTATCCGACGGCCAAAATCCGGCTACAGGTAAAAGGTCAGGAGGCTTACCTCGAAGTAGGAGTCGCTCCTTGGCTCCCTGCCCCCGTTGTGCTCGGTCGGGACTGGCCTTTCTTTTCGGACCTAATGGCCCCAGTCTTTCACGAGGAGCCTCCTTCTAGGGCTCAGGAGAACCCTGGTAAACTGTTCCCCTTCTCGGCAGACCTTTTTCCCAGTAGACACCAGGTTCCAAAGACTCGGAAGCAAAGACGCTTGGACAAACAGGACTGGTTGCAGAAATCTGGGTCTCAAGGTGACCATTCTAGTAGTCAGAGGTCACAAGTGATGGCTCGGGATGGCCAAAGGGAGGGGGATGTGGGCCCTGGAGATTTACCAGACCTGTACCTCCCTGACTTTCGCCAGAAGCAAAGGGAAGACCCAGTCCTTGCTAGACAGTATGACAAGGTGGTGAAAATTGATGAACAGATTTTAGATGCACAGGGGGTGATAGTATTCCCCCATTTTGAGCTATCAAAGGATATCCTATATAGGGTGAATAGGCAGACACAAACAGAGGAGGTCACCAGACAGATATTGGTTCCCAAGGCGTTTGTTAAATCTGTGTTCACTCTAGCCCATACTGTCCCTTGGGGTGGTCACCTGGGCAGGGATAAAACATTGGACCGTATTTCTTCCCGATTCTATTGGTCAGGGATGCATAGTGATATTGCAAAGCTATGTGCAGCATGTCCGGAGTGCCAGCTAACTAGTCCAAAAGGACAAAAACCAGCCCCTTTGGTTCCTCTACCCTTGGTGTCAGTTCCCTTTGAGAGGATTGGGGTAGACTTGGTAGGACCTCTAGAACCTTCTGCGAAAGGACACAGGTTTATCCTTGTAATTGTTGATTATGCGACAAGATATCCTGAGGCGTTCCCCCTGAGAACAGCAACGGCGAAGCAAGTAGCCAACAAGTTGTTGGAACTATTCTCACGGGTTGGACTTCCCCAGGTTATGTTGACAGACCAAGGTACAAATTTCATGGCTAAACTGATGCAGGATGTCTTAAAGTTACTAGAGGTCAAGTCTGTTCGGACATTGGTCTACCATCCACAGACTGACGGATTGGTGGAAAGATTTAACCGAACTCTAAAGGGGATGCTGAGGAAATTTGTAGATTCAGAGAAGAGAGCCTGGGATGAACTTCTCCCTTTTCTGCTGTTTGCAGTGCGGGAAGTTCCCCAGGCCTCCACGGGATTCTCTCCATTTGATCTGCTCTATGGCCGCCAACCGCGGGGTATCCTAGACCTCCTAAAGGAGTCCTGGGAGGAACAGCAGTCCCCTTCTAAGAATACCCTGCAATATGTACTAGACCTTAGGAAGCGTCTAGATGTGGTCGGCCATTTTGCCAGGGAGAATCTTAGATCAGCCCAAGACAGTCAGGAGAGACATTACAATCAGAATGCTCGCATGAGTGTTTCACCCAGGAGACCAGGTGATGTTATTGTTACCCAGTTGCGAGAGTAAACTCCTGGCCAAATGGCAGGGCCCATTCGAAGTACTCCGCCGTATGGGTGATGTGGATTATGAGATCGCTCAACCAGGGTCCAGGAAGGGTAAACAAATTTACCATGTGAACTTGCTGAAACCCTGGAAGATGCAGCAGTCTCTATTCATCCACCAGGTGGAGGAGGAAACGGACTTGGGTCCTCAGCCTCCACGGGAGAACATCGTGAGTGACGATAAAATCCTCTGAACAAAAAGGGGACTTGTTAGCAATAATTACTCAATTCCAGGATGTTTTTTCTGACTTACCAGGACAAACTAACTTAATTTCCCATGCAATCGAGACAACACCTGGGGTAAAAGTACGTTCCCGTCCTTATAGGTTGCCTGAAAGTCGTAGGGCTCTGGTAGAGAAGGAGGTACAAGAAATGTTACACTTAGGAGTGATTGAGGAATCATGCAGTGAGTGGTGTAGTCCACTAATTATGGTCCCTAAACCCGATGGGAAGGTAAGATTTTGTGTGGACCTCCGAAAGGTCAATGCGGTATCCAAGTTTGACGCATATCCGATGCCAAGGGTGGACGAATTAATTGATGCCCTTGGTAACGCGGAATATATATCCACGTTGGACTTGACAAAAGGAAACTGGCAAATACCCTTAGAGGAAAAGTCCAAATGCAAAACAGCCTTTGCCACTCCCATGGGTTTATACCAGTTTATGACAATGCCATTTGGACTGCATGGAGCCTCAGCCACATTTCAGAGACTCATGGATAAGGTACTGAGGCCCCATAGGACTTATGCCGCAGCCTACCTAGATGACATTGTCATTTATAGTAAACACTGGCAGGCCCATCTAAATAGGCTGAAAGCGGTCCTCAAATATCTAAGAGAGGCAGGGCTCACAGCCAACCCTAAGAAATGTGCCTTGGGTAAAGCGGAAACCAAATACTTAGGGTATGCAGTGGGAGGTAGAAAAGTAAGGCCACTAGCCGACAAGGTGGCTGCCCTGAAAGAAGTTCCGACCCCCCAAACAAAAACGCAGGTACACTCTCTGCTGGGTTTAGCAGGGTACTACCGGCGGTTCATCCCCAACTATTCAGAAGTGGCAGCCCCTTTAACAGACCTCACAAAAAAGTGTGCCCCTACACAAGTGGTGTGGTCAAGGGATTGTCAGAGAGCCTTTGAGGACATAAAAAGGTGTCTATCAGAGGGTCCCATCCTTAGAAGCCCAGACTTCAACAGCCCTTTTATAGTGCAAACAGATGCATCAGAGATAGGGCTAGGGGCAGTGTTGTCACAACAGTTTGAGGGAGTTGAACATCCTATCCTTTTCCTGAGTAGGAAATTGTTCCCAAGGGAAAAAAACTACTCAGTGATTGAGAAAGAGTGCCTCGCAGTAAAGTGGGCAATCAAGGCTTTTAGGCATTACCTGGCAGGAGTCCATTTTACTTTGGTGACGGATCATGCTCCACTGAAGTGGTTAAATAGCATGAAGGATTCCAATGCTAGATCGACTAGGTGGCCCTCCAACCCTTCTCATTTGAGATTCAGCATAGGCCGGGAAAAGAGAACGCAAATGCTGACTTCTTTTTTAGAGAAGGGGTGGATGGTCGGGCTTCAGCCGTGCGTAGCCCCAGCCACACACTAACAGGGGAGGAATGTGACAGGGTAAACAAAAGCCACCAGTTACATGCCTGGAAAACCTATGTCTAGTCTGCAGTGCAGCACTGACTAGGTTAACTTCAGCTGGGAACCTCAGGACAATTAGTTGGATCCCAGCTGCCTAATCAAGGTGTGTTAAAACCCAGGCTGTAGACAGATGGAAGCTGTCTGTTGATGAGAGAGGAGTAAGCTGCTAAAGTGATTCCTGAAAACAAGGTCTGAGTAGCAAAGTAGTGAAACTGTGAACTGTCTGTCCCCTGCATAGAAAAAGGGTAGCTGCATATATATAAACTGTCTGCTAAAGAGAAACTGTTTTGTTCGGTTTGCTGAAGGAAAAGCCATTTTCGTTTGTTGCTGAAAAAGAGCTATTTTTGTTTTGTGTGCTGTATATTTTTCAAGGCAAAATAAAACAGCCTTGTCAAGAAACCCACGTGTGTAGTTGCATGTACCCTGCAACACCCAAACCCTAAAAAAAAAACACACACACACATTTTGTCAGAGATGCGTGCTTGCTTATTAACTGTTATTTTAATGCAGGATCGCAGGGCGTTAACCCATACTTGAGGTTAATGAATCTCCTCCAACAACCTTCTACAAAAGATTATCAAGCCCACTTCCTTTAATTCAGAGCCCAAACAAAAACATCCCTATGGAAATGGGCAGAACAGTCTAATCAGAAAAAAACATATATTCAACTACAGTAAGTAATGAGAATGCTGCATGTCTGTTTGAGCCTACACCACGTGCTTCAGTTTCTTCAGGACAGTTGCATACAGACTCTGCCAAGAAAACAAACTTTTATTTCAAGCAGCAATCCCCACCACATACAGAACTTTTTACAATTTTATTTGAAACTACAAACTGCTGTTCTCTCATCATCTGAAAGGAACCCCCTTGATTCAGGAGATATTTACTAGCTAGGGACTTCTTTGTGCAAGAAAAAAAATATATGCTAATCAATGCAATCAATAAGAAGAATGCTACACGTTTCAGTAATGTATTGATTCTCAGTAACTGACACACTGTCTACAGACACACAACCCCAGCAAGCTCTAACCCCAAAACTCACTATATATATATATGTATATGTTAAAATGAGTGCTAAAGGGTTTAACTAAATGACCCTTATTTATGAGAATATTATTATTGAAGTATTTAACTATATACTAATTAGTATATATTTTGTCAAATTGGATGTAATACTGTCTACAGGACACAATTTTACCCGTATTCGAGGCAGCATGTCCCATGCAAACAAAAAGCTGCCACCCTTTCTTGAGACTTCTGACCAGTTGGGCATTTCCTGAATTCATACCCTGCCAATGCTGCAGTCTGGTACCTTGTACTGCAAGTTCCTATTGGTTTTGATTACCTGTGAAACATCAAAGTGAAAATCAAGCGTTTTCCCTGGAAGCTCCTTGGAAGAACTGGTCCACAGTCGGCTGATCTCCAATTTTGCCAAATCCCCATGCTGATATGCTGGTAACACCAGGCTTGCAGATCGAGAAACAACCAGCTTTAAAATATTGAGAGCTTCCTTCCAGTGGATGCTCTGACAATAAATAAAACGATAAAAAAATACAGTTATTCTACAAACACACTTACTAAATATTATACAATGTTTTCTGACTAGTTTTGATGCTGAAATGTCGTGAGCAATAGTGCATTGTAGGCCCATTTCACAGCAAATTGGTGAATTATTTCACTATAAAATGCAGGGTGGGTTTTTTTTTTACAAATGATTCACAAATGTAAGATTCTGAGTAAAACTGGAATCTCCGAGATTTGCATTTTTTTGTACTTTAAAAATTTGCTAAATCTTGGAAGTTTTTTTGATTTACACAAGTCTTAATGGAGTAAACTCCCCATGGAGGCCGGAAGACGACCAGCACAGTATGCTTAACCAAATAAGCTTTGTACCTGTATCCCACAATTTAGAACAGTGTTTTTTCAATATTATACCCTAGACCGAGTCCCTTTTAAAACGTGAACAGTGCATACTTATTTGCTTTATACAGTGGTAGCCTCCTTTAACCTCCTGCGGCCGTTTCCCCGCGATTTTTTAAAATGGCGGGCAGATGCGGCATGATTTCGGCCGTTTTGGGCGCCGCGGGTGCTTTCAATGTTTAGCACCATTAGCGCTGTCTGGTGAATGCGGCTGACGCGGTAAAGTCCGTGACAAACGGAAAACATCCCCGAATTTTTTCGGGGATGTAGGAGGATAAAAGGGGCCGCTACAGTAGCAAGCTATATATTGTTTTATATATTAATACATTGTGCTAAAGTGTACTGTAATGTGATCAAGTAAAGACAACACTGAATTGTGTCATGCATCTAGTTCTTGAAATAAACTCAGGACTGTAATCGATATACAATAATTCTGTTAAAGCCATTCTTACCTGTACATATTTTTCAATAGTCTTTAGAACTTCCATGTTGAACTGTTTCCCAGGAATGACGGACATGTCCATGTGGCTTAGAAGACTATAAATAATTTGCAGGAGAGACTGCTGCATACTTGGAAGGCCTTTCTCTAATAGCTAGAAGGAAAGTACATTATTGAGTTTTTTTGCTCATTTACATAATGCCAGGGCTAGAGTACTTACTGCACTGGTACTGTATCAGCAATGTAAAGTGGTATCTCAAGTTAACTTCTGCAGTTCCTATGGGCACCACAATAAATCAAGCATTTCAAAGGGTAGTGTCCCTTTTTCTGAAGACTACAATGCTAGCATGTCAGATTTTATGCAGAGATGTTGCCAGGTGTCCAGTATTGAACCGGACTGTCCTGTATTTGGACACACTGTCCAGTAATAAATTAGAGATAATACTGGACATGTATGTGTTCGGTATTACCTCTCTGGACATAGTGACCTGACCAGCTTGGGCTGTTGTTTTCTCTGAGCAGGGCTGTTGCTAGGGGGCTGGGGAGCTTCCTCAATCCTGATTGGCTGCTGCTGGGTAAAGCAGCCAATCAGGAGGAGGTGTCAGGAGCCTGGGGTGGGGCCAAGGAGAGGAGGAAACAGCATGAAGCAGTGAGAGGTTAGAGTGTGTGTGTGTCTTTCGAGCACGTCCCACTTTGCCCATTGTGTCCAGTATTTTTGGAGAAGCCACCTGGCAACCGTAGATACGAGGGGCTTTGTTTAATGTATTTTTTTCAGTATATTTTGACTGCATTTACTCGCATCATTAAGTCGTTGTCGTTATTTTCCTGAGACATCAAGACAATTCAAATCATGGTCACATGATGAATTAAAATAACCTTGGTGATTACTAGAGAACCCACAGAACTCCAAAAAGAATGTAAACTATATAAGGAACATTAGGGTTTTTATACTTGTGGGACAAGGTTGTATCAATAATGTACACTGAACTAAATGCATTTTTTAAGTATAAGATTTCCAGCTATGGCATGTACTTTTGCATTACAATGTGTTGCTTGCTTCTTTAGCAATTAAGATGTTATACTGTGGCATAAAGTGTCAATATTTGCAGGAGTACAGCACCATAAAGGTAATTCTTTTTAAGTATTCCTTTTGAGTTTCAAGAGCACCTAGCTCACTCAAACCGGGTGTCCTACAACTTCCATTACTGATAACCAGGTGAGCCAAGTCTGGGGTTGAACTTCCCTACTGAATAAGACTATATATGTTAGAGCGGGGCTCGTGAACCTCTGGACAATATTCGGCCAGCAAATGCCATACTAGGGATCTGCTGTTCACTTGCCACCTTTGCCCCCTCAATTGGAGCATCTCCCTGCCTTTTCCAGTTAGCTGCTTCTGCAGGAAGCAGACGAGCTGAGGGGGAGAAGGAGGAGCTTTATCCACTGTCTGTGTTCTTCTCACTTCCTGCGCAGTGGGACTGCAGATGATGCACAAAGGACTTCAGTTAGGACTGATCCCCCTCCATGACTCAAAATACTCACCCACAGAAACTACTTATTGAATCAGCACTCAACAAATTAAAGAGAAAATGATAAAGTCATATTTTCCCTTTTGTCTCACCAAGTTTCTTCTTCAATGTATTAAAAAAACAGTGACAATACAAAAAAAAAAATATCAGAACACACAAGAAGAGGTAAGTTAGCAGACACACATTGCTACATGTGCACCCTTCATCATGCGGGAGGCCTTGAAACGTTGCTCTAGTTTGCACATGTAACAGTGTGTCTGCTGACGTTCCTTGCCTTCTGTGCTTTTTACTGTATCAAAAAACAGCGACATACAAAAAATATATCAGAAGAAACTTGGTGAGACCAAAAGCAAGCATGAGTTTATCATTTTCTCTTATTTAATTTTTTGTGCTGATCCAATATGTTTTTTTATTTTTTCGTAGTTGTATGCATCCAGCGGTATAGATGCAGGATCGTAGCACCTCTATTTAAGTTATATAAGACCGGGTGAGTGCAATTTCTTTCTATTTTTTTATGTCCAAATACTCACCGCCTCGTGACCCACTATTTCCTGCTTTTCTCCCCACTGCTCCCCATGTGACTTCCACTCCCCAGATTCCTGAAACGGAATCTCCAAGCGATAGATCACCTGGAATACCCTGATATTTCCAGGCTGGGTCTGGCCACAAGTGGTTAATGATACCAACTACTGCTAATTTTCAGGGGATATTTTATTTTCTAAACAAATTCTATTTTAAAAGAATATAATGTTAACATGTACATAGAATAAGATTGTCAAACCTTACCTCCGCTAAGTAAGTCACCATGTTAAGAGTAATGTCGGCAAAGGCTTCATGCAGGTAACGACACACCACATTTACCCAAGTGGCACAATCTCTTGTGTAGCTGTGTGTTTTATACAGGGTCATCACATGCGCCAGGTTGGAGAGTTTGGGATTCTTCTCTTCAAGGCAAACCTAACAAGAATGACATGTTATTGCATTTGGATGATCACAGGTTCTTATGCGGGCAAAGATACATTTATTTCATACCTGCGCAATTCTCTCTGCTATTTCTTTACAGAAATGATTAGGGGTTTCAAAATGCTGAATCAAATGAGGCAGCAGGCACAAGACATTCAGAGGGAACCCTGGTGTGGGAAATAAAACACGTACATTAGTAAGACATTTACACTGTCATTTTTAATTCGTGAAATTCCTTTCCAGTTCTATACAGAAACTTCCAGTCCGTGGGACCTGATAAAGAAGTTTTATTCCTCAAATTAATTTACAGACATATGGTATTTACATCAAAATGACATGCGTTCTCCTAGATGCTGTTGTGAACACCCACTGGATGCTCATTTGCAAGTCACTACTAAGAATCCTTGTTGGTATCTTAACCATTGTATGAGAAGAGGGTGAATTGAGAACGTTTGGGGACCCGTGGAAAACATGCAAATACAGTTATGGGCCTCTTTGAATTATATTTCTGGAAAGAATACTGTAGATGTGTCATGTTTCAGCATGTTTATAAATCATACTCTGCTGAAACATATGGTGCTACTTATGCATCCTGCACAATTGATTTTATAAAGATCTCTAATTTGCAAAGATGGTGAAAGAAACATGCACACATTTTACCTATGACTTGTGATGAATCCACCATGGACACTCGTGACACTGGAGTGAGCATACTGAAGAGATGAAGTGTTAAATCAGTAGTTGTGAGAGAAGTGAATCCTTTCAGCAGCAACTGCTGCAACCCTGAAAAATCCGCCCATTTCAGTTGTCCTTGCAACTTCTCAAGCTTCTCTCTGTTCTCCGATTTGTCCAATGGCAAATGAGAGAATAATTTGTTCAGGAGTCTCAATGCCATGAAATATTCGAATTCAAAATCAGATTCCATTAAGGCTACTGCAACCCAAAAGATAGTGGCCAACAAGTTGGCTGGATTGTTTATATGCGATGGATCCGTGACATTGTCCTTGAGTGAGGATGAGCTTCTGGTTTTAGGAGAGAAGCCCTGCTGAGTACACGCTTGAATTCTGTCTAAGGTGGCACTGCGTGGTGGGTCAGAGGATTTGTCCACCACACCAAACTTTTTGGGGACAGAGAAGCTCCTCTGGTGTCTGCTGCGTTCAGCTGTAGCAGTGTTTCCACTTATCATTCCGGAATTAAGATTAAGCTGCCCAGTACTTTTCCGGTTTGCAGTTAACTTTGTACTAGAGGTCAGATCTGGAGAAGATGAACTGGAAATGAAAACATTAGCGATTTAGAAACAGCATCATCCTTGTGTAAGTGTATGCTTAACAATTCATATTTACCACTTTTGCCTCTTTGTAGACAAAACCTATAGTATATATAGTTTTTAAAAAATTATAAAAGGGAGAAGGGGACCAAGAGGATGGAAGAGAGAGTGGGAGTGGAGGCAAGAGAGATAAAGGGGGAGAAAGAAAAAAGGGGGGAGAGAAAATGGAGTGCGAGAAGAGAGGGAAAGAAAGGTGGAAGAGAGAAAGTGGGGAGAGGAGGTGGGGGAGAGAGAAAGGCAGGGAGAGAGAAATACGGGGAGAAAGGTGGAGGGGGGAGAAAAAATGGGGGGGAGAGATACCAGAGGGGGAGAGACATTATGGGTGGGAGAGGAAGTGAGGGGAAAGAAATTAAGGGGAGGAGAAAGAAGGGGAAGAGAGAAAGGGGGGGGGGAAGTGAGAAGGGGGAGAGAGATGGGACGAGAGAGATAAAAGGGGATACAGATGGGACAAGAGAGATGGAGGAGAGATAAAAGGGGAGAGAGAGCAAAAGAAAGGAGGGAAGAGGGGGAGAAAGAGAGATAAAGGTTAGAAAAAGAGACAGAAAGGGAGGAGAGAGTAGGGTGGAGAAAGAGAGAAACAGAGTGGAGGGAGAGAGAGAGATAATGGGGAGGGAAGAAGCAAAGGGGAGAGAGAAATGGGGAAGATGAAGGGGTGAGAGATAGCGGGGGAGAGAGATAAATTGGGGAGAGAGAAGGGAGAGGAAGAGAGAATGGGGGAGGGAGAGAGAGAGAAAAAGTGGGAGAGAGAAAGAGGGGAGAAACAGAGAAAGGGGGAGAAAGCGAGATAATGGGGATGGGAAGGAGATAGAAGGGGAGATAGAAAGGTGGAAGATAAAGGGGTGAGAAAGGAAGGAGGGAAGAGAGTAAGAGGAGAGAGAAAAGGAGAGAGAGAAAGGGGGGAAGGAGAGAAAGTAGAAGAGAGAAGGGGGGGAGCGAAAGAGAAGGGAGGGAGAGAGAAAGGGAGAGAAATGGGGGAGAGAGAAAGGCGGAAGAGAGAAAAAGGGGGAGAAAGATAATGGGTGGGGGAAGATAACGGGGGGAGAAAGATAATGGGGGTGAGATAATGGGTTGGGGGGAGATAGATAATGGGTTGGGGGGAGATAATGGGAGGGAGATAGAGAGATGGGGGAGGGAAAAAGGGGAAGAGAGAAAGAAACCGGGGCAGAGAAAGGGGTGGGGAAGGAAGGGAGAGAGAATGAAACAAGAAGTAGAGTGAGGGAACAGGGGCAAGAGACGTAGAGTGAGGGAGGAGGGATAGGGGGGAAAGAGAGAAGAGGGAAAGAGAGGGGTGTTCTATAATTGGGGGGTTGGCGCAGTTGGTGGAACATGCCTAGTTTCGCCTCTGAGTGTAGAGTATGTTAATGCTGTAATACTTAGGAAGTACTTGCATGTTTAACAATAATAATAATTTTGTAATTACAAGATTACATGGTCCCTTCCATGGGTGATTCATTTATTCTCTCAGTGACCAACTTCAAATAAATCCCAAAAGTAGTTCTTAAACTTCAATTTTATTCTGTCTGAATTGATGAGTAATTAAAGCAGCAATACTACACCCCCTTTTTTTCATTATTTGTATATGTAAAGCATGTGACAATGTATTAGAAAAAAGAATGGTGTAAATAGCGCTAAAATACTAATAATACAGTGCATATAAATTAACAACAATTGTATGGTGATATTGATACGTGATGATTCACCTACAGTATAAACTATAAGGCAAGGCTGCCAAGAAATACTAACCCAAACACAGTTAGTGAAGAAACACAAATAAACAATACAGACCGGCGCCTCAAAGTCCAAATGGGGGAACAATAGTATAGTCCAAAGAATAACGGCAGTGTCCAATGGAAGATGATCCAATAAGACGTCCAAACGGTACAGGCAGGGATAAACAGTGTGTGTAATCCGGCGGCGGCTGCTGATAGACCCGTGGCGATCGGGGGAGACTGCAAACACTTCCTTAGTTCTGCATCATCCTGTGCGTCACCGTGAACTGGTTCTCCTGATGCCGTCTGTCGCTCCATGACCGGAAACACGTCACTGAGGGCGGGACATGAGGGATCTTCCCCTGAAGAAGTGCGCATGCGCATGAAACGCGTTGGGCAGTTTGAGAGAGAGTTTGCAGTGAGCAGAGCAGAATAATACAAGAGCGCTACGGAATACAGGAATAGGAGAAGGGAGTTCCGGTGACTTGTCCCGCCCTCAGTGACGTGTTTCCGGTCACGGAGCGACAGACGGCATCAGGAGAACAAGCCCACGGTGACGCACAGGATGATGCAGAACTAAGGAAGTGTTTGCAGTCTCCCCCGATCGCCACGGGTCTACCAGCAGCCGCCGCTGGATTACACACACTGTTTATCCCTGCCTGTACCGTTTGGACGTCTTATTGGATCATCTTCCATTGGACACTGCCGTTATTCTTTGGACTATACTATTGTTCCCCCATTTGGACTTTGAGGCGCCGGTCTGTATTGTTTATTTATGTGACAATGTATAATACATTACCTAAGCTGGCAATCATTTGGTGCTCCTCTTATAAATGTGTAAAAATCCTGATTGTGTACCTAGCGAAATGGCCACCTTCTAACTTTGTGCTGCACTCTGTGATATACTGCAGCTGATATGTAACATTATATTACTAAGTGTAAAACATTATTGTTACAGCGTTCAGATTAGTACACAGTCTGCTGCTTGGAGCACAGCAAGAGATCTGTTTGTGATACTTTGTTGCCAAAGGGCAGCTCAAAAAGGTGCGTGTCAGATCCTGTTTCAAAAGAGGAAGTGGAAATGACTTTCTAAATGGCTGCTTTAGCAACCAAGGAATGATCAGTACATTTTAAAAAAATCATTAAAAATGGCATTAGGAGTTTTAAAAAAATGCAAGTATTAACTAATACTACAGAACGAATTAAATGAAAAAAATTTTAATTTCACATTTTGCTGCTTTAAGAACATGCTAAACCCTATTACTGCACACATAAAACAACTGAATTGGCTTTGTCTATTCTCATAGTTCTACGCTAATGCGGTTTTGTGTTAACCCAAACTATTATCTCATCTTCTCATCTAATACTCTTGGTTGCTGTCTTGCTATTTCCTTTTGGTCATGCACTTAACATAGGATCACTCGTAATTCTCATACCTATGCACTTTCTTGTGCATTGATTTATGCTGGTGTCAGACTAATGCACATTACCATATATTAAAGTTTAAATTAATCCAATTTTCTAGCAAATCTTGACAGCACACTTGAGGCATTATTTTAAAAGGCCTAGGTGAAGCCAAAAATAAAACCTGTTTGGAAATTATCCTGGCTCGTATGAAGACCAAATTGCTTTATTGCAGATTGTAACCCAGAAATGCTACAGACGTTGCTTTACAACATTTACCGGGATAACACAGCCAGTAGATCACTGTTCTTCAAGCAGTCTGATAAATTATCCACTGCTGCTTCCAAAGTGAGGAGCACTTCCATTACATAACCCTAAAAAGACAAGGGGAACATTTATTATATTACGCTATTCTATATTAATATATGAACAAACAACAAAACGTTTTCTCCGACACACTGTCCCCTTTATTGGTTGGGTTTAAGATACGTTTAGGAAACTGAAGAAGTTCAATGCAGATTGTTTGGTGGGGACACGTTTGCCATCTAAAAATCTATTATTTAAAGCATATTATAGAAAGTACAAAATGACAGAGGTGGAAAAATGTATGCAGTCCATTATAACAAATGCACAGTGCATCTCCTCTCAATTCCACCTATAGACCATCTTTAAATTGCAAGTTTGGCCCAGCTGAGACTGAACTAAAGCAAAGTACTTTGAGAAAGTGAAAACGCTACTGATTTTGCTCCAAAATAGCACTAGCCTGCTGTGGTCCACCCCCTGTCTACAAGGGCTTCTTCTATATGCCTTGCCATTTAGTGGCAGAACTAGGGACAAGGGTCCTCGCTTCGAAAATAGTTTTTGCCTTTACTTTTAAAAATAAGCGACTATGTTAAGAATTCAAATAATTGGAAGAAAGAAAAAAAAAAATTGTATTTTGGGTCACATAGAAAGGTACCTGAATTTCATCCCCGTATTCTCCTATAACTTCCACCAATCTGGAAAGAAGGTCGGATAAGGCATGGGCGGAGAGAGGCTGTTTTAATGCCCTGAGAATTTGGAAAGACCGGCCAGCATAATGTCTCGAGGAGCTGGCAAGAGCAGTTTGTAGAGCAACTTCACTCAAGTGCTGCTCCAAGTGAAACCCTAAGGGAGAAAAGAAAAAGGCAGACAGGTTTAAATAGCCCTAAAAAGATGGCTTTGTACTAATAGATGTATACGTCCTAGTATATGACCAAATCCACGGCTCCACTGAGCTTAGCACTCTATGGGTATTTCAGCAATCTAAGCAGACTGTCATACTGTATGTGGATCTTGAGATCTACTCATTTCTTTGTTAACGGTATTTTTACATGTTCATGTGAAATATTATGTCACCACCTAATAGCAGCAATGCAATAGTGTATAAAGTAACTAGTGAGTAGTATTTTCTCTTGATGTATAGCATACTCATTGAAGAAATGAAGACTGCTGCATTGTTGCCTCCTCCACCAGGAAAGTGATAAATGCTCAGTGTGGTACAAACATTTATTATTTGCAGAGGAAAATCTATTGCAGTGCAACAATATTATGGCTCACACTCCTCATTTCTTACTAACTTTATTTCCATGCAATATAGATACCAATCAGCTTACATATGGCAACATTGTTAAGTTAGCGAGACAAGCTCGATCAACACGTGTTTGTAGTCTTTGATGAATAATGCTACATGTGTTACTGTATGGACATGTTACCTGACTTGGAATCTTTAAAGACAGATACAACATGTCGCAAGAAGTTAGTAAGCTGGTCAGCGCTCCTGGAATTCTGGTTCTTGGGTGTGATGTCTTCATGGCACCAAAGTGGACCAAATGCTCTGCAACAGTTAGTGAAAATGTAATAACAGCGCTACAGGAGGTACATTTTAAACTCCTTGACAATCAGAAGACAAAACCATGCACTCGTCTACTCTCATAAATAATGAAATCTAAGAATTTAGACACAGCTGTAGCCAACTTTATGGCACGGTAACGTGTTTTCCCATGTGTGAGTTTTAATGGGTTATTGTGTATTTAGCAATTTAATACAATAGAGCTGCTAGTTGCAAAATCACACGTAAATTCATGGGATTTAATGCTTAGCACACAATAATGGGTATAGTAACATTGAGTACATCTGTACAGTACATTGTCACGTCATCACATCACATCACATCAGTAAGGCACTTATCTTTAACATCGATTTGTTACCAGTTGTTTAATCGTGATTGCTGCAGAATCTTCTCCTGTGAGAGAAAATCTGGGTGCTGTACAGTATGCTTCTTGTTTTTGATTAGGACACACAATTTCACAAATACATGCATAAATAGTACACATATCAACGCACACACTATCTTTAAAAGAACATCTGAGGCAGTCTAATAAAAGCATGGGATGGCTTTTGAACCTAGGGAGAGCAATACGGATGCTACTCAGGAATTGCCAGCGTATTACCTCTCCCTCAAATACTTATCGCCACATTATCCAGCTCCACTTTGTATTATGTTCTTTTTTCCATTCCTATATATTTCTTTGAGATGTGCCCTATTCTCTCCTCTGTCCGTGTCTCCCTTCAATTTTCCATCTAATCCCTTTTGTTCGGGTGTAATTTAGCTGTACTGGAATCTGTCCCACAACAGGGACCTGCACCAGTGAAGTAGGTCATCACATCTTCTCGGCGGCTGATCTTTACAATAAGCATTTGCCAGGGTTTTGCTGCTCACAGGTGATTAGGGGTTTGAAGATGTTTCTTCCAGCATTAGTTATCTGAAGTTCATTAGTTGCATTTGAAAATGCATGTAGATTTCACGAGACCACAATCCAATTAATGTTTTAATATGTATGTATCTCGTTATTTACATAGCAGCTTCTATGTGCACAGCACTTCACAGCAGTAACACACTGACAAAATAATATAATACATAATGGGACTAAATGCTTCAGACATATAAGTGACATTAGGAAAATGAGTCAAAGTGGTTGGTAGGAAGAACGTACAGAGACAGTAGGAGAGTGTTCTGTTAAGTGCGTCTGAAAGGGGCCATGTTTGAGGTGTACTGCATAGTATCAGCCACGGATCTACCCATATGCTTCGTTAAAGAGGTGTGTTTTAAGGTGGGTCTTAATGGTGGATAGATAGGATAGGATAGGGTGCTAGTCGGATATTGAGGGGAAGGGCATCCCAGAGGTGTGGGGCAGTCAGTGAGAAAAGTTTTAGGTGGGAGAGGGCTTTAGATACAAAATCAGTCAACATCACTGAAAGCAGAATTACATTTACAATTGCTGTGTGCTCATTTGCCTGTCAATCCCCAGAATCCCTGGCTGCAGTGGAAACATTGAAATAATGAAAAAAAAGCAGCGTTGCAGTTCTGTCTCAGAAATATGAATATGCTCACTAGTGGTATTTTTATTTACGGTGTTCGTAATAAAACATTTGTATTTACGGCAAAGTGTTTCCTGGAAAAGTTTATTACAATTGCACGATTCTTAAAAAACAAAATTCAACTAACTAGTATATTTTTTTTTAAGCAACTAGTTCAACTTTTGTGAATATAATATTGCGTTATTTATCAGTTTCCTAGTATCAAAACCAGGGGGTGGGGGGAAATCATATCAGATTTATGAGGGGAAAAATGATATTACAAGTAACAAACATTTTCTTTGAGAAATCTGTTGCTGTTTGGTGTGTGCCAAATTTCTTCCATTTAGCACCTGGACTCTAGAGATACATTACCCACATTGCATCTTCTGTGCAGCAGGTGGCGCTGTTGAAACTGTTTTGATTACAACAGGTTTAAATCTAGTGGTAAGGGTCAATTAGCAAAAATGGCCAATAGATTGCAATGTAATGCTTCACTGGCCTTCGTAGGAGCAAAGTGATTAAGTACTTATAAGGTGAGAGGCCTATCCAAGTTCACTTGAGCAGAGCAGAAATTATATTGCACTTATTCTTTTCATACTATAATATTGTGCACAAAACAGGTAGCAACTCGGCACTTCATCTTAAAATAGATATAACATCTTATGTTATTCAATAAATAATTACAAATCCTTCCAGTAATCAAACAGAAAGCATAGGGCTGGAAAGTGGGAGTAGAAAACAAAAGCAATGTTTTTCTCCCTCAGGGCTTTTACTCAAGGGCTTATGAAGATCGTACTAAACCGCCTCCAACTTTATAAAGGAATACTGATAACGCATGACAGCACCCTACCAATCAGAGACAACATACTGTATAACCTATACCCTAGATCTTCACAGGAGGAGGATCAAACAAGTCTCAAAAGGGAGCACATACATATCAAAAATATTTATTCATATACAAAATATAAAATCACATATAAATACGCCGCATAC